>NW_025950694.1:0-13272 GCF_021028975.2 Sphaerodactylus townsendi
TCTCCTCAATATCCTTTTTGAGATGCGGCGACCAGAACTGGACACAGGACTCCAAGTGCGGTCGCACCACTGCTTTATATAAGGGCATGACAATCCTTGCAGTTTTATTATCAATTCCTTTCCTAATGATCCCCAGATTCTCCCCGGCTGCGGAAGGCGCAGAGAAGGGAGGGAAAGAAAGTGCCTCCCGCCAGGCTCCAACCTGGGATTTTGCAAAATGATCACCGGTTTAGCGATTTTCAAAAAACCCGGTTGGAAGACATCAAATGGGGCAGGTCCTGTGAAAAGTCCCCCCGCCCCAACGCGTCACATGATGCCCTGTGCCCGTTATATTTGCCCTGGGCAGAATCAGCCAATGTCCCATTCTTCTGATTTTGTGCTACCCTCAACCGCCCCACACGCCACCTGCCCTTCCGTCCTCAGCCCCCATGCAGCCAGGCAGAGTGGGTCAACTGTGGAAAACTCAGCTGGAGCATTAAAGGGGCAGATGTGGGGAAGGGAGGGAGAGGCCTGCGTCTAAGCGGAGGTGTCTGGA
The DNA here is from genome assembly GCF_021028975.2 of Sphaerodactylus townsendi. Taxonomy (NCBI): domain Eukaryota; kingdom Metazoa; phylum Chordata; class Lepidosauria; order Squamata; family Sphaerodactylidae; genus Sphaerodactylus; species Sphaerodactylus townsendi. Next base: position 536 of record NW_025950694.1, read on the forward strand.
GGGTGCTGGGCCGCTGGGAAGGACCTCACCGGCCACTTGAAGTGGAACGGGACCCGGATGGGCCCACTGGTGGCTGCCGCGCTGCGGTCAGCTGGAACAAGGTCACTGAGGGCTGCCCCGAAGGTGCAGGGCGGTTCGGGTGACACCACAGCCTGGGCGTGCTTGAGGCAGACGCGGAAGAAGAGGCGGCAGGGATGGGCACCGCGGCACCAACTGTGCGGGCTGCTGGTGGTGAAGGAGTGCACCTGGAGCTCAAAGACGCCAGCCGGTCTCGCCTGCAAGAGAGAGAAAAGGGGAAGGAGCACGTGAGTGTAGGAGAAGCAGCGCCCAAATAACCCAACTCCTTGTTTCTCTCACAGGCCCAAGGGCAGCCAGGAGTGGCTCTGGCTCACTGGATCAGGTGCCCACTTTCAAAACACCCTCCCAGTGCTCTGATCCCTCAGCAGACATTGGCCTCCTAATCTAGTACATTCTGCCCCTTCAGACTTGCACACTACAGCCAGCTCCCTGGGTACTGAAGGGGGCCAACACCCCCAAGCCCCTGCAGAGATTAGAAGGGGAAAAGGAGTTATCAGCACACTGCAAAAAGTACAGGTCAGGGGTACATCAAAGGACCAAACCTGTTCCCTTGGCAACCCACACACCCCACCATTACCCCCAGGAAATCGGCATCAGATTCTCTTCTTCACACAGTCCAGTTGAATCAAGAATCTTCTGTTTCCCGGACCCCCTTTTCCTCCCAGGGAATCTCCTTGGGAGGAGGAGGAGGAGGAGGAGGAGGAGTTTGGATTTATATCCCCCCTAATCTGAATTCCCCAGATAAGCCTCCACAGCTCAGGCGGCAGAGCTGGGAATCAAACCCGATTCCTCCAGATTAGATACACGAGCTCTTAACCTCCGATGCCACTCCTATGCCACTGCTGACCAGAGACACCTCTGCCCCAAGGGAACAGGGACTCTCTTCCATAATGGCGAAGCATCTCCTCTACCTGGCTCAGAATCATGCGCTAGGCCTTGTATGGAACTCAGAAACTCTTCTGTTTACAGGTTCTTTATCTGCTGCCAACCCTCCCGCCTCCATTTCAAATTAATGGTTGACCTTCACTATCATGAGTAATGACGATTTCCTCCATCTTCAAGTATGGTGATGGGTGAGGATGAGTGTTGGGGGGGGAGGGTAGAGGCCCCCAACTATCCTAAAGAGAGGGAATATCCCCCCCCCACCTCCAAGTGGCCAGCAAATGCAAGCAACGTTGTGTGTCCTCTCTGTTTCCTTTACAGCATATGCACGTTGCTTTTCTTCCTGATGGAAATCAAGGCAGCTTACAATAGAAGAAGAAGAGTTTGGATTTATATCCCCCCTTTCTCTCCTGTAGGAGACTCAAAGGGGCTTACAATTTCCTTTCCCTTCCCCCCTCACAACAAACACCCTGTGAGGTGGGTGGGGCTGAGAGAGCTCAGAAGAACTGTGACTAGCCCAAGGTCACCCAGCTGGCGTGTGTGGGAGTGCACAGGCTAATCTGAATTCCCCGGATAAGCCTCCACAACTCAAGCGGCAGAGCTGGGAATCAAACCTGGTTCCTCCAGATCAGAGTGCACCTGCTCTTGGCCACTACGCCACTAGTTTACAAAAATATTTAAAAACCTAAATGTAAAATTGCACTATAGGACTGCTTTAATAAAATGCTAAGTAAACCCCATCTTCTGAACGACAGCAAGAAGGCCCAGCACACGCTCCTGGCGAGGCCTGCTCCGTGATCAGGGGGCAGCCGCTGAAAAGGGTCTCTTTGGGATACCCACCAACCTGCTTTGGTTGATGGGACACTCAGGAGGGCTTTCCCCTGTGGTCTTAACTCCCAGGAAGGAATGTATGGCCTGAAAGCACCCCCATCCCAAAACAGTCCCCAGTTCTCCCTGCCAGGTGACCGACCCTTCAAAAGAAAAAACTGCAACAATAATCATTTCCACAGAGCGAAAACGCTTTGCTTAGAATCACTGGAAGGGACCCTCCAGTTCAATGCCCTGGTCCACGCAGCCATGTCAAATGTACCCCCAGATGCTACTTGAAGACTGCCAGAGAGGAAGAGCTCATCTCCACCACCACCACCACCCCCAGCAGCCAATTCCACTGCTGAACTACTCTCGTTGGAAAAACAAGTCCCTAATGGCTAATGGCCCTTGCAACCCTTATTACAAAGAAGAAGAGGAAGAAGAGTTTGGATTTATATCCCCCTTTCTCTCCTGCAGGAGACTCAAAGGGGCTTCCAATCTCCTTGCCCTTCCCCCCTCACAACAAACACCCTGTGAGGTAGGTGGGGCTGAGAGAGCTCCGAGAAGCTGTGACTAGCCCAAGGTCACCCAGCTGGTGTGTGTGGGAGTGCGCAGGCTAATCTGAATTCCCCAGATAAGCCTCCACGGCTCAGGCGGCAGAGCGGGGAATCCAACCCGGTTCTTCCAGATTAGATACACGAGCTCTTAACTGCTTCTCCAAACTATGTGATTGTCTGGGGGGGGGGGGCAGAGAGTGGCAGAGGTAAGATCTGAACCGGGATCTTCTGGATCACAGCTCCTTCTCATAGCCGTGATGCTGAAGTGACCACCTTGAGGTTTCCAGTAATACAAAGATCCTTTTCTAGTTCCCTGAGCTATCCTAAGCCCAACTCCAAAAGTGGGTGCAGCATTCACCAGTGGGGGGAATGAACGCCCTAACAGGAGAGAAGAGAAGTCTATTCTGGAAGCCAAAATGGGGAAATGAAGTCAAGACAAGTTATTCCTGCTCAGCCTTTAACTCCTTCAAGTGGCGGTCCGCATCTGTGGCCTCTCCAAGCCTCCCAGGTCCCTGCAAAGACCGCGAAGGGAAGATTGTGTCCATCCGCCAGCCCCGTTCTAACAGCTGCTCCCAAAAGACACTGTCCCCATCCTCAGGGCTGGTGCCCGGAGCGGCCAGACAGGGGCTCCCTTGCCAGGGGAGAGAAAGAGGGACCTTTGCAGCTTCCCAGCGGTTGGAGGCTGCAAGGGAAAAAAAAAAGGGGGGGGGGCAGAAGGTAACCGGAGCAGCCTCCTCAGAGCACAGGTTTCAAGAGTCACCCTTGCAACAGTGCACAGTTTTAGATGCAACAGAGCACAGGTTTCCAGGGAAGCTGGAGTCGCCTGAAGACGTCGAATCGAGTGCAGGAGTCCTGAGTCTCTAGGGAATCCCAGCCCAGAGCCTCGGTCCACCCCATCAAGCTTCTCTGTCAGCATGGCCAATTGGCCATGCTGGTAGGGGCTGATGGGAATTGTAGTTCCTGAACATCTGGAGAGCCGCAGGTTCCCTACCCCTGTCAGACCAACAAGGAGGACTCCTCAGCAACGAGCAGGAGCCCCCCCCCCCCCGCAGGGCACCCCTTATCCTGCAGAATACAGAGCAGGGCCCCAGACCACGCGCAGAGTGCTTTCCAGGCAGGCAACCAGAGATGGGTCATGGGGCAACACGGTTTCAGACTGGATTCAGGGCCCCGCCCATCCCAAACAGACCCAGGGGGAGCGATCCTGGTCCGGGAGATCCCAGTCTGCCTCGTGGGCCCAAAGGCACTTTAGGTGTCCGAAGCTCTTGGTTTTGTGTGCTGTCGAAGGCTTTCACGGCCGGAATCACTGGGAGGTTGCGGGTTTTGCGGGTTGTGTGGTTATGTTCCGGTAGCGTTTTCTCAGAGAAGATGCCAGCCGCAGATGCAGGCGAAACGTCCGGAGGAAACGCTCCTGGAACACGGCCGCACAGCCCGCAAAACCCACCACACTCTTGGTTTTACCGGACAAACCGCTTTAGGGATCGCCTGTGCAATAAGCCCAGTGGAGACGTCTGCAGGGGGGGGCACCTGCGCTTCTCTCTCCCCCCTCCCTTGAGGCAGGCCAGTCGGGGACCCGGGCGGGAAGGGGCTTGCCCGGGCGCCCCTAACTGCGCAGCCCCGCCGGGGGGGCTGGCAGCTCCTTGTGCGACGGCGCGGAAGTCCTGGCCGAAGAAGAAGAGGAAGAGGAGGAAGAAGAAGAGGAGGAGGAGGAGAAGGAGAAGAAGAGGAAGAAGAAGAAGAAGAGGAGGAGGAGGGGAGGAGGAGGAGGAGGAGAAGAGGAGGAGGAGGAGGAGGAGGAGAAGAGGAAGAAGAAGAAGAGGAGGAGGAGGAGAAGAAGAGGAAGAAGAAGAAGAAGAAGAGGAGGAGGAGGGGAGGAGGAGGAGGAGGAGAAGAGGAGGAGGAGGAGGAGGAGGAGGAGAAGAAGAAGAAGAGGAGGAGGAGGAGGAGGAGAAGAGGAAGAAGAAGAAGAGGAGGAGAAGAAGAAGGAGGAGGAGGAGGAGGAGAAGAAGAAGAAGAGCAGCCCCCCCGGACCCCACCGCCCCCCACCGCACTCCACTCACCAGCTGGGCGCCGAGCAGGGCCAAGGCGGCGGCCAGGAGCGCAGCCATGGGGACCAGCAGCCGGGCGGACGGAGTGGGGCGCCGCGGTCCCTCCGAGGGGTTTTACCGGCGGGGCGGGGGGGGGGTCCGCCCCCTCGGGGCCGGGCCCCGCCCTCAGCGCGGCTTGGCAGGGACGGGGGCGGTTCCCGGAGGAGGACCCCGAGCTCCACCCGCCCCCGCCCCGCCTGCGCGGACCTGGGGAAGGAGAAGCCGGAGTTTGCGCGACAAGGGGGGGGAGTTCCCCCCAGGACAAAAGTGGGGGGAGGCGGCCCCCCTCCCTCCTCTCGGGCAAGCCCTGCCGTGCTCCGCTGCCCCGTAAGCCCCGGGTCTCCCGCCCCGTGCCAAGGGGGCTGGCTGGCTGGGGGGGGGGAAGAGTGGGGGCGTCGATCAGCTGTACGCAAATAGGCGCATCCTGGAGAAGCGGCGGCGGCGGCGGCAGGGCAGAACCCCCCACCCCTGCAAGACCGAGCCCCCGGGGGCCGGGGAGGGGGCGAGGCAGCCTCTTTAAGGGGGCGGGGAGCAGGTCTCCTCGGGAGCAGCTGGCAGGGAGCGGACCCAGCGAGCCCCCCCCCCCCCCGCCCGAGCCCTGGGGCAGAGGGGGGCCGTTTGCAGGTCGGGACCCGGGAAGAGCGACCCAGGCTTCAGTCCCGGGACTCCGAGGGCATCGCGGTCTGGACGGAGAATCCGGGGAGACATCAAACCCCCCCGCCCCCCCCCCACTTGCTTCTGCCGCCTCCTCCCCTTCTTTCCCCGCGGGCTCTAGTGGCTCCAAGAAGGGTTGCCAGCTCCAGGCTGGGAAAACCTGGAGATTTGGGGGTGGGCGCTGAGGAGGGCGGGATTGGGGGAGGGGGCTTCAAGTAGAGCCCACCGGGTTCTGCAGGGGAACAGCCGTGGGGCATCTGGAGCCCAGCTGTGATCCCGGGAGATTCCCCCAGGCCCCAACTGGAGACTGGTCACATCAAGTCGCTCCCCCACCCCCCTCAGAAGTCGGTGTGAGGAAAAGTGCTGTGGATGCTGGAGGCCGACAGTCGAGCCCTTCTGGGCTGTGTGGTTCTGTCAGTGGTCTGCTTTCATCTAACAAACTTGACCCCTCCCACAAGCAAAAACCTCATCCAACACTCCCACACACACACACGCACACACAACTATTCAGCTGCCAAGAAAAGCATCCGCCTGCTTCAGTTGTGGCTCCCCAGAAAACCAAGGGGCTTCCTCAGCTTTCCCCTGTCCAGTGTATTTGAGGCCCTGCCCTATGGCCCCGCTTCGGGGCAGGCATACTTCTGTAGGCCTTGGCCTGTTTCGTTATGCGGGGGCGGGGGGGTAGGGACAGGGGGGTTTCCCAGCCCCAGCTTTGAGATCCCACTACAGTTGAGCCCCAGAAAACACCAGTGGTTCAGGGGCGTAACGAGGCAGCCCTGGGCAAACTGTAGCCCTGGGCAAAACCTGAGTTGGATGCCCCCGCCCCATGGGCGGCCACTCCACCACGACCCATTTTTTTTGCACCAGGACATTGGTGCCTGCAGGGGGTGCATTTTTAGACATATCAGCACCAAAAATTCGGCATATCATCAGGAGGCTGTCCTTATGCTACTCACCAAGTTTGGTGAGGTTTGGTTCAGGGAGTCCAAAGTTATGGACTCCCAAAGGGGGTGCCCCATCCCCCATTGTTTCCAATGGGAGCTAATAGGAGATGGGGCTACAGTTTTGAGGGTCCATAACTTTGGCCCCCCTGAACCAAACTGCACCAAACTTAAGCTTACCATCTCCAGATGATACCCTGAAATTTTGGTGCCAATACATCCAAAAATGCACCCCCTAGAAATTTGCCCAAGAATCTTTGTTCTGCATTGAGTTTTCTGCATTTCTGTCAATGGAGGTTGCAGGCTGTGGGGGGCACATTTCTAAAGGCACAGTCCCAAATCAGCCAATCTCATCAGGAGACTGTTCATGACACCCCCCAAGTTTGGTGCAGTTTGGTTCAGGGGGGGCCAAAGTTATGGACCCTCAAAACTGTAGCCCCCATCTCCTATTAGCTCCCATTGGAAACAATGGGGGATAGGGGCACCCCCTTTGGGAGTCCATAACTTTGGACTCCCTGAACCAAACCTCACCAAACTTGGGGGGTAGCATAAGGACAGCCTCCTGATGATACGCTGAAATTTTGGTGCCGCTAGCCTAAAAGCTGCACCCCCTGCAGGCCAAAAATGGAAAACCACTAAAATACCCAAAAACGAACCCAGCATTTTGATGCCCCCCACAAGGTGATGCCCTGGGCAGCTGCCCACCTTGCCCAATGGGCATTACGCCAGTGCAGTGGTTACTTCCATATGCAGAGGCGAGGCAGGAACACACACACACAAACACCCCCGTACTGCTTCCCATTAACTCCAGTGGAAGAACTTCCAGGCTAAACATATTGTCAACGGTTTTCACGGCCAGAAAGGTTTTCATGTCCTGATACAACTGATACACTTTCTCATATTCTGCTTCACTGTTCAAAATACAACAACATCAGAACTGATTTGAGAACTGTATTACCAACAGGATTTATGCTCTTTTCTGATAAGATAAAAACGGCTAAGCTTCTAAATAACTCTAATGTTGAAATCTCTGAAGCTGTTGCTATATTTTTACTCTGTGTACTGCAAGTTGCGCAACGATGATCCTCTGAAGATGCCAGCCACAGATGCAGGTGAAACGTCAGGAGAGAATGCTGCTAGAACACAGCCATGCAGCCCGGAAACCACACAGCACCCCAGTGATTCTGGCCGTGAAAGCCTTCGACAGGACAATGATCTTCTTATTGTATCTGGAATTCTTGACACACACCAGTTTTATGCCTAATAAAGGTTTTGGATTTGGATTTGGAACTCCAGTGGAAGAACTTCCATGCTAAACATATTGTCGAAGGTTTTCACGGCCGGAATCAGGTAGTGGTTGTGGGGTTTCTGGGCAGTATGGCCGTGTTCCACTAGCATTTTCTCCCAACGTTTCGCCTGCATCTGTGGCTGGCATCTTCTGAAGATGCAGGCGAAACATCAGGAGAAAATGCTAGTGGAACACGGCCATGCTGCCCAGAAACCCCACAACCCCCTCACTTCCATGCTCCTTAGGAACTCTGCTCATCCGTCCGCACAGAGAAGGGCAGCCAAAGTGTGTGAGAGAGAGGCAGAAACAGCTTGGGGCAGAGATTCAGGTGTAGGGCTGGGACTTGGGGCAAAAGCTCAGATCCCCACTCCTGCTTTGGAAGCTTGCTGGGCGACCTTGGGCGGGTCACATAGTCAGCCTCCCCCCCCCCCACCCAGTATCTAGACCAGTGATGGCGAACCTTTTCCAGACCGAGTGCCCAAATTGCAACCCAAAACCCACTTATTTATCGCAAAGTGCCAACCCGGCAATTTAACCTGAATACTGAGGTTTTAGTTTAGAAAAAACAGTTGGCTCCGAGGAGTGCGTTACTCAGGAGTAAGCTTGGTGGTAGTCGGTGGCTTTGCTTTGAAGCAACTGTGCAACTGTGAATCACGACCCCAGGAGGGTTTACTCAGAAGCAAGCCCCATTGCCAGCAACTGAGCTTACTCCCGGGTAAAGGATCGTACTTTAGTTCTTTGCATGAAAATCAGTGGGGTTTAACAGCACTTAACAGGGTTGCCTACACTGCTTCCCCAAAACTAGGTCTTAGGTTTAATGCTAATAATCGAGCCCAGCGGCCCAGGCCAGCCTAGATGTGTGTATGGGGGAGAGCACTCTGTTTGCGCGTGCCCACAGAGAGGGCTCTGAGTGCCACCTCTGGCACCCGTGCCATAGGTTCGCCACCACTGATCTAGACAGACGACCTCCAAGGAATGCTGTGGTCCTGATGCAGAGGCAAGCAACAGCAAACCACCTCCCAACATCTCGTGCTTTGAAAACCCCACAAGGGGTAGCCATCAAGCCATCGGTGACTTGATGACAACAGTAAAACTTCTGAACACAACATGGTGTCTGGAGGATGAGGAGGAAGTATTCAGGTGCAGGAAGGCCAGGCAGATGGGATGAAAACACTCTTGTGAAAGACTGACTAGCTCAGGGGAGCCTCCACATTCAGAGGCAGTCAATCCCTTTATTGCCCTGATCGGCCAGTACAGAGAACCTCCACGTTCAGAGGCCGTCAATCTGATTGCTGCCCTGATTGGCTAGTGCAGGGAACCTCCAGAGGCGATTGATCCTGATTGACTAGCACAGGAGAACCTCCATATTCAGAGACAGTCAACCAGCTTACTGCCCTCCTGGACAACTGTTTGGCCACTGAATGAGACAGGATGCTGGACTACACGGACCAGCCGTCCGATCCAGCAAGGTTCTTTGGCCCGTAAGGTGGCATACGGGGAAGGCAAGGAGAAGCAGATCCAGCAACTCTGCAGGGACCTCAGAAGCCCATTCACGACCTCCTGCTGTTTTGCATCCTTCTTTCCCTGACTCAGGAGAAGCACCCATTCCTGCCTCCGTTCTCAGTCCCCAAAGCAAACAGAGGGTCCTTTTGTGCTGGGGGAGGGAGGGGGTAGAATCGATTGATCCCGGTATCATTTTCACCCCACTCTTTCTGTAAAAAGCTCAACCCCCCTCCCCCCGTATATTTGGCTGGACTACATCTTCTGGAGACTAGGTGTATAGCAGCAGTGGAGAACCTATGGCACTCCAATTGGCCATGCTGGCAGGGGCTGATGGGAATTGTAGTCCATGAGCATCTGGAGTGCCATAGGTTCGCCACCATGGGTGTATACTAGCATCCAAACACTGGATTCAGCTTTGCTTACTCATTGGCCATGCTCTAACTTTTCTGCATGCCACTGAATGGTGGACGCGCATAGAAGTGAAGCTCCGTGCCTTGGGCCTGCCTCCCGATGTTATAGCCATGCGACCTCCCAACGAGATGTTCTCCACTAGAAAATCTAGACTTTTTGAAATAGAACATCAGGAACTGATGGCTCATGCAAAAAAGTTTAGCTCTCCCCTTTCCTTTGGCATCCCGTATGGCTGCCTAGGCGTGGCCAGATACCTGTTTGCTCTTTTCGATCCAGAGCACCGACTTGGGCCAGCTGCAATGCGCTTCCTTCCGCTCTGAGGAATGGAAAAGGCTCCAATGCAACTCACGGTGAACGTTTTTGCATCTGCATGCTGGAAACAACTGAAACTGTACATCATGCTCTGTATCATTCCCCCCTTCATAACCGGGCCAGAACAAAATTTCTCTCAACTTTATTGATGGGCTTTGAGTGTTGGACAGACCAGCAGACGACAGGGATGCTCTAGACCAGTGGTGGCGAACCTATGGCACGGGTGCCAGAGGTGGCACTCAGAGCCCTCTCTATGGGCACGTGTGCACAGAGTTCGTCATGTGGGGGGGGGGCAGAAAATCGCCCCCCCCCAATACATCTAGGCTGGCCTGGGTTGTGAAAAGCAGCGTGTAGGTAACCCTGTTAAGTGCTGTTAAACCCCACTGATTTTCATGGGAAGAACTAAAGCACAATCCTTTACCTGGGAGTAAGCTCGGTTGCTGGCAATGGGGCTTGCTTCTAAACACTCCTAGGGTCATGATTCACCCATTCGAAGTGTTGCATGGTTGCTTCAAAGCAAAGCCACCGACTACCACCAAGTTTACTCCCAAGAAATGTGTGCCTTGGAGCCAACCGTTTTTTCTAAATTAAAACCTCAGTATTCAAGTTAAATTGCCGTGTTGGCACTTTGCGATAAATAAGTGGGTTTTGGGTTGCAGTCTCGGCACTCGGCCTCGAAAAGGTTCACCATCACTGATCTAGGCTGACCTGGGCTGCTGGGCTCGATTATTAGCATTAAACCAAGACCTAGTTTTGGGGAAGCAGTGTAGGTAACCCTGTAAAGCGCTGTTAAACCCCACTGATTTTCATGCGAAGAACTAAAGCACGATCCTTTACCTGGGAGTAAGCTCAGTTGCTGGCAATGGGGCTTGCTTCTGAGTAAACCCTCCTAGGGTCGTAAGTTGGAAGAGTTGCACGGTTGCTTCAAAGCAAAGCCACCGACTACCACCAAGCTTACTCCTGAGTAACACATGCCTCAGAGCCAATCGTTTTTTTCTAAACTAAAACCTCTGTATTCAGGTTAAATTGCTGTGTTGGCACTTTGCAATAAATAAGAGGGTTTTGGGTTGCAATTTGGGCACTCGAAAAGGTTCGCCATCCCTTCCCTAGACTGCAAACGGCCAGGTTTTTATGCATGGTCATAAACAAGCAATCTTAATTTTGCTTTCTCCTTTTGTCTTTTAATTTTTGTATTCTATTTTAACTTCTGTAAGTTGTGCCATTAAAGGTTATCTGTACTATTTGGCCCTCACGCCCCGGGGCTTCCTTTGAGTTTGGGCACTGCAAGGGGTCTGCCAGGCCACTAGGATTGGGGCCCTGCCCACCATGCCTTCGGGTGTGAAAGAGCGTGCCTCCCATTCAGCTGACCTCCCCCCCCCCCAAGGGGCTGCTTTTCACACCCTGCCGGCACATGGCAGGAATGTGAGAGAGCCCCCTCCCTTCCCATCACTTCTCCTGCTGCCATTGACACCTCCTCCTGGCAAATGCAGGGGGTGGGGGTGAGGTTAGAGAAAAGGGGTCCCTGGGAAAAGCATTAAGGCGGAGGGAGGCTGGCGGGGGAGGGGTGGTGGGGAAAGACATTTCGGGCCTTTGAGAATGGGAAAAGAGGTTGGCAAAATCAGGAGTTTGCCTGGTGTGTCTCTGTGTGGGCAAGGCCAAATTTAGGGTTAGGGGCGGGCCCAGCATTCCAACATACAGAAACGTCAGCATTCACGGTTTTTAGACAAAGCTGCGTACAAGATTTTGAAAGGAGGCTTAAAGTGGTGGCGACGTCCAGAAAAGAATCCCAACCGGATCAGACCAAATGGTTCACCTTGTCCAACATCCAGGAAGTCTGCAAGCAGGACAGTAATTCTCTGCAATTTTTCCATGCACCTACTGCCTCTGAATGGGGAGGTTCCACTTAGACATCAGGCCTAATACTGTGGAGATGAAAGGGGTACATACAGGTAGAAGCGGGAAGTGGTCCAGCCGGGGATGCAAGAGGAGTGTAAGGTTGAGGTTCAACCTTGAGGCTCCTGCTGCAGTTTCTGGCAGGGCGCCTGGAATGGTTATCAGTTGATGCTTTCCTGTCTGTGTGAAACTATCTGTGTGACTTTCTGTGTGAGAACCTAGTTGTTTAATGTTTTCTTGTTCTTGGCGGGAACCTCTCCGAAACCCGTAAAAGCGGCCGCTTGAGTGAGGGGGGGAGTTAGTTCCTGCATTGCCTGTCTTTGACTAAGAATGCCAGCTCAATAAAGAACTTCATACAGTTACTTTTGACTGGACTTTACTGGTTCATTACAAGGAGGCTACAGGTGGCCTTTGATTTAGGAAAATAAACCAGCGGGCATTAGAGAAGTTGTGGAATCACCCTGGGCAAAAAGTAAGGAGAAGGGGGCTGGTTCCTTGTGAGGTGTCCAGTGGCAACTGAGAGTTTCAGGGTCAGTTTCTTGCCTATGAGCAACTCAGAGACCAGGAAGGTTTCCAGGGCCTCGGGAGTAGCAGCTCCAGTCGCCAGGTGCTGGTCGGAAGGACGAAGGAGGCCTGCGCTCTCTCAGCCTCATTCCTCCTCGGTGCGACCGGACTTACCTCCAATTGTTCTACTGCTGACCAACCCGGCAACCTGTTGAAACTTGCCTACGACTGATTTCCAGTCGCTTCTGGACAGATGAACCCCTCTCAACAATCCCTCTCACCATCTAAACAAGGGGGGGGGAGGGGGTAGCCAGACGCCATCCACATTTTTTTAATGGGTTCTGTTTTTATGTAATTGGTATTTAAATAATAGGCCGCCATCTATTATGTTTGGTATCTGGAAGCTGCATTTTAATAGGGTTGGTTTTAATGTGTATTATAGAGCTATAATTACTTATTTAACTAACTTTGGTATTATTGATTTATTTTGAGCTCTATTGTATACCTTGTTGTTCACCGCCCTGAGCCCTCCGGGGGAGGGCGGCACACAAGTATAATAAATAAATAAATAAATAAATAAATAAATAAATAAATAAATAAATAAATAAATAAATAAATAAATAAATTAGTAGTAGTAGTAGTAGTAGTAGTAGTAGTAGTAGTAGTAATAGCCAGAGAAGACCACAGAAAATGAAGAAGCAAAAATACTCTGGGACTTTAGAATACAGACAGACAGACACCTGGCACACAACACCCCAGACATAACAGTGGTCGAGAAAAAACATGTTTGGATCATAGATGTTGCTGTGCCAGTTGACAG
>NW_025950695.1:0-13270 GCF_021028975.2 Sphaerodactylus townsendi
CCCTGCAAGGTTTTCAAGGTAACAGGTGAACAGAGGCAGTTTGCCATTGCCTGCCTCTGTGTTGTAGCCCTGGAGGTCCATGGTGGTCTCCCATCCAATATTAACCGGGACCAACCCTGCTTAGTTTTTGGGATCTAATGAAATTGGGCTAGCCTGAGCCATCCCTGTCAGGGCAGAGACACACAGAGGTGGTTTGCCTTCCTCGCCACAACCACCTGGGTCTTCCTTGGTGGTTTCCTATCAGCGTATTAACTAGGGCAACCCCACAACTTCTGAGATCTGCTAAGGTCAGGCCAGCTTGGGCAATCTAGATCAGGGCAATATCATTCCAGAATATTATTAAATGGTCTTGATATTATTTTACAAGGCAGTCTGGTCGCCACATCTCAAAAAGGATATCGAAGAGATAGAAAAAGTGCAGAGAAGGGCAACGAGGATGATTGAGGGACTGGAGCACCTTCCCTATGAGGAGAGGCTGCAGCGTTTGGGACTCTGTAGTTTGGAGAGGAGACGTCTGAGGGGGGATATGATCGAAGTCTATTAAATTATGCACGGGGTAGAAAATGTGGACAGAGAGACATTTTTCTCTCTTTCTCACAATACTAGAACCAGGGGGCATTCATTGAAAATGCTGGGGGGAAGAATTAGGACTAATAAAAGGAAACACTTCTTCACGCAACGTGTGATTGGGGTTTGGAATATGCTGCCACAGGAGGTGGTGATGGCCTGGATGGCCTGGTGATCACCTGGATAGCTTTCAAAGGGGCTTGGACAGATTTATGGAGGAGAAGTCGATTTATGGCTACCAATCTTGATCCTCCTTGATCTGAGATTGCAAATGCCTTAGCAGACCAGGTGCTCAGGAGCAGCAGCCGCAGAAGGCCATTGCTTTCACATCCTGCACGTGAGCTCCCAAAGGCATCTGGTGGGCCACTACGAGTAGCAGAGAGCTGGACTAGATGGACTCTGGTCTGATCCAGCAGGTTAGTTCTTATGTTCTATTGGAATATCCGCCCCAATTCACTGGGCTTTGCTTTCATTGTGAATCTAACACAGGAAATCTCTAGGTGAGGGCTGAGGTCACAAACCTCCCCTCCAATCTGACAGATGAGGAAGAAGAAGAGTTCGGATTTATACCCCACCTTTCTCTCCTGTAAGGAGACTCAAGGTGGCTCACACGCTCCTTTCCCTTTCTCTCCCCACAACAGACACCTTGTGATTGTGGGCCTGAGAGAGTTTGTAGGGAACTATGACTAGCTCAAGGTCACCCAACAGGAATGGAGGAGTGCGGAAACACATCCGGTTCACCAGATAAGCCTCTACCACTCAGGTGGAGGAGTGGGGAATCAAACCCGGTTCTCCAGATTAGAATCCACCAGCTCTTAACCACGGCACCACGCAGGCTCTTCCACGACACTTACCCTGCTGAGATCCTCATAGAAGCTGCCCACCATGCTACGACCATAAATGGAATAATTGGGGGCTGTGCTCTTGCCGATCACCCGTGGCCCCATCATGGGGGGAAGCGCGTATGCCGCTGGCCCTAGCGGGGAAAACATGCAAGGAAAGGAAAACATACAGCAGAAATCAGAGACGGAGGCTAAAGCTGCCAAACTCTGCCGCAGTGCCCTACCTACTTATTTTATTTATACCCCACTTTTCTCCCCAATGGGAACACAGAAACTGGAAGGCACCTCAAAGGTCATCTAGTCCAACCCTGTGCGCAGTGAGGGAAATTCACATTCCCCCAGTGACCCCTGCTCTCTATGCCTAGTGCAGTGATGGCGAACCTTTTCGAGGCCGAGTGCCCAAACTGCAACCCCAAACCCACTTATTTATCGCAAAGTGCCAACGCAGCAATTTAACCTGAATACTGAGGTTTTAGTATAGAGAAAACGGTTGGCTCCAAGGCATGCGTTACTCGGGAGTAAGCTTGGTGGTAGTTGGTGGCTCTGCTTTGAAGCAACTCTGCAACACTTCAAACGGGTGAATCACGACCCTAGGAGGGTTTACTCAGAAGCAAACCCCATTGCCAGCAACCAAACTTACTCACAGGTAAAGGATCACGCTTTCTTCCCATGAAAATCAGCAGGGTTTAACAGCGCTTAACAAAGTTACCTACACTGTTTCCCCAAAACTAGGTCTCAGGTTTAATTCTAATAATCTCCCTGAAATAATTACACTATTGTCACATGACGAACTCTGTGCACGCGTGCCCACAGAGAGCGCTCTGAGTGCCACCTCTGGCGCCTGTGCCATAGGTTCGCCATCACTGGCCTAGTGGAAGGCAAAAAAACCCCACCAGGATATCTGGACCAAGTTGGCCTGGAGGAAAATCCCTTCCTGATCCCCAAGTAATGACTGGCATTACCCTTGACATATAAGAAAAGTATTTGCACAGGCAGGGGTTTAACAGGAAGGAAAGTCGTTCACAAAAATCAAAAACGTGTCCAGGAAATTCAGTCAGATGAAGCCAAAACAAGACCCGCGTGAGGCTGAGAGGGTCACCCGGTTCCCGAAACCATGGTGTGGTTGGAGGCAAGTCAACCAGATATCCAGTCAATTATCAGGGGTAGCCAGATAATGTTCTGAAAGGGTATTCGATTTCGAATACCTTTAATGGCATATAAATAGTTTAAGATTAACTTAGCAAGATAACAACAGCCTTTACAACTTTACAACTTCTGACGAGTTAAAATAACACCATTAAAAAATTTAGCCACCGCTTCCAACAGCTCGTAGTTGTGGCTGTTTAAAAGATATATCACCTTCTGTTTATCTGTAATGCCTTCACTTCCATGCAGGAAGGGGATTATGTGCTTCTTCCTACCTATCTCATAAAAAGGACAATCCAACAGCATATGAGATACTGTTTCCACAGAACCCATGCCACACGGGCATTTCCTTTCTTTATGTGGGATTCCAAGGTGGCGTCCAAGGCTAAAGGAAGAAGGCAGGGCATTACACCTAGCTAAGGTGATTGCTCTACGCCACCGGGCCTCAACCAGGAGATAAAGGTACTGGGATACAATTAATCTATCCACAGGTATTCCCAGAGAGATCGGGGAACAGGTTTTATTAGCTTCCTCTAGCATCTGTTGAAACTCTCTGTCAAAAAGTCTCTTCTTGATAGCCCCATAGACCTCCTGCTCTGTTAGCATTAGCAGGTCCTCCAAGGAAATGCCCAACTCATTAAGTTTGGCTTTGATTTTAACCCACCACTGGGCTGTGCGGAGGATGGAGCGTCCCTGGGATGTATAGTCCAGTTCATCTCGATTAAAACAAATCCTGGCCCAAAACTTGAATGTACGGCACCAGGCCAGAGTTTCCAGCCGATGCTGGCCTGTTTCTAAGCACAGGGCCGCATAGGGAATAGAATGGGGCAAGCCAAGGATTTTATACAGAAAGTACGACTGGACCCTCTGAAAGGGTATTGATAAAATCACAGCTCCGGGAATTAACCTGTGAAACGAGAGGTAGCCTCACAAATGCTCCGTATGGCTACCAATCTTGATCCTCCTTGATCTGAAGGTTGCAAATGCCTTAGCAGACCAGGTGCTCAGGGGGAGCAGCAGCAGCAGAAGGCCATTGCTTTCACCTCCTGCACGTGGGCTTAAAGGCACCTGGTGGGCCACTGCGGAGTAGCAGAGTGCTGCAGACTAAGACTGGACTCTGGTCTGATCCAGCAGGCTAGTTCTTATGTTCTTATGTTCCGTAAATTGGGCCGTGGAAGTGAGCAGCCAGAAAGTATTCCATACCATTTCGTGGCGACTGGCGAGAAGCTCATTCTCAGCTCCTTGCAGAGTTTGCAACTTGTTAAGCAAAAAAGGAGAGAGACAATCTACCAGGGACCAGGTGACTATTCCTTTTTTTTAAAAAAATGAAGTTTTTTATTAGTCATTAAACGAATTGTGGCTGACCTTCGAGAGAAAAATCATCACAAAAATACATTTTCCTTAAAAACTCCCAATTTTGTCTGCATGGAACATTTACAAACACACACAAAAAAATTACCGCTTGCTCTTTAACAACAAATTGGATCTTTAAAGTTACTGCTGATAAATATCACACTTTTCTCCATTAGATCTTATTTTGGCAATCCACTAACCTTCAAAATCCACTAAACTTCAAAACCACTAATATCATCATTTTCCCCCTTTTTTATCCAAATAATCTATCAAGGGTTTCTAATTATCCAAAATTTAACTACATATTTAACTACAAATTTAACTACAAATTTAACTTTGTTACCCTTAAGTAACAAAGTGCGTTTGGCCATCTCTACCAACTCTAACAGCTTCACCCGCCCAAATTACTATTCTTTTGTGACATCAGATATGGTGTGGCCCATCAGAACCCAAGTACAGTCCCAAACCCTCCCACCAGTCTTAAAAGAACAGCTTGGTAGGAGCTCCCACCACCAATGGTGTACCACTAATGGGGACGTGGACAGTGGTGGGATCCAAGAACTTCCAACAGGTTCCCATGGTGGTGGGATTCAAACTGTGAAGTAGTGCCAATGGGGCTGGGCTGGGCA
Source organism: Sphaerodactylus townsendi (assembly GCF_021028975.2). Lineage (NCBI taxonomy): Eukaryota > Metazoa > Chordata > Lepidosauria > Squamata > Sphaerodactylidae > Sphaerodactylus > Sphaerodactylus townsendi. The sequence goes on from NW_025950695.1 coordinate 4,538, forward strand.
CAGAAGGGCATGGCCAGGCATTCCTGAAAGCAGGGCATTCCTGGGTGGGGGGGCTGTGACAAGGATGCAACCGCTGCGCCGGTCCTTGGGCGGGAAACTTAGTGCATAGGCATGAGCTGCCACGCACACCGGTGCACCTCCTGCTAGACCACTTCAAGTTCTGCGCACTACTGCTGAGAGGAGGGGCGTAACGAAGGCAAAAATCATGTGGCAAAATCACCCATTAGTAACCCCCTCTCGGCACACACAAATAATCAGTTAACCTACTCTCAGGAACCTGTGAGAACTTGCTGGATCCCACACTCTGGATGTAAGGGTGTTCCATGTCTTTCGGGTGCATGCTGTTGCGATCGCGTGGGAGGGCACCGGCTGGGTCCCTGTGCCCGGAGCTGCCTCCAGCAGTGCAAAGACCAGGCCAGCACCCAGCGACTCCCCCCGGTGCTGAGAAGCCACTTGCACAGCTGATTTGTTTGCTGCAGCTGCCAGCCGGTTCCCCCCCCCCCCCCCCACGCAGGGAGGCCGGGGAGGGAGGCAGGAGGTAGCCTACAGGGAGGAGGGAGAAAGGCAGAGGTGGGATCCAGCAGGTTCTCACCAGTTCCCGAGAGGGGGTTACTAATTATTTGTGTGTGCCGAGAGGGGGTTACTAACTGGGTCTGCTTTTCCGTTAGAAATTCCATTAGGTCCAAACATCATAAAGTCCTGTTGTTTCCCATGTGGCTGGTTAGTGAAGGTAGAAAACGGGATCATTCTTCCTGTTGGGCTGTTTTAAAAACATGTTCTAGAAACAAAATTATTTGGAAGCATTAAGTATTTGACAGGCAGTCAATTAGAGGAGAAGTAGTTGTTTTCTGTTGGCAGCAGACGATAGGACTGGCTATAATGAGTTTAAATGATGGACAGAAAGAGACCAGCTGGAAATTAGGAACTTTTTTTTACAGCAAAGGGTTTTTTACAGTCACAGAGAAATGATTCATGCCCCGCCCCCGGAATGCCTGGCCACGCCCCCATCATGCCCCGCCCAGCCCCATTTGTGCTACGCCAGTGTTTGAATCCCACCACCATGGGAACCTGTTACTAAAATTTTGGATCCCACCACTGAGGGCGAGGCTTGGTGGCGGGCAGCCTAGGTGGGCGCAGAAGCAGCAGGCCGACCCAGGAGCTGGCCTGCAACCGCTGCGCCCATCCCAGCTCCCTTCCTGAGCCCCGGCCTCCCTGCTGATTCCGTGGTGGGGAGGCGCGAGGGAGGCCAGTCGCCACCCGACCGCATCATTGAGGCCCGGTACACCACTTACCACAAATATAGGCTTACAGGAAAGGAAGTAGAAGGGCTTAAAAATCGAGGGGGGTTATTTGGCCCCATTGTGACCCTCTCTCACCTGAAAGCGTCTGGTCAGTATCCCGAAATCCCTAGATCCATGAAGCAGCCGAGTAGATAGAACCCATGAGGGGTAGGTAATCTCCCGGCTTTCTCTGGGCTGTAGCATCCTGCAAAAGAAGCAAAGAGGCAGACTTTGGTCAGGGAACTGTGGAGATGGAGACCAGAATGCCTACAAATTGGTATGGCTGATCAAGAAATATGGATGTTGTATATGAACCAAAGATTTCCAGGAATCAAAAATGGGGAACATATTATGAAGTGACCAACAGGACTGTATGTTAGCAGCAGGTCAAAAGGCATGTTAGAAGCTTGTCAGTTATTATGCAGGCAAGCAAAAGATAAATATCTTTTAAGATCTTGTGCTAAAAGGTTATCATACGTGACAGAAGACATATACCTTTCTAACTTTGTTTTTGGTTAGGAGCAAGGTATTAGGGACGCTACTTGAATAACAGGCATCAGCGAAATAGAAAGAAGTGTTTTTCTATATATGTTAAAAATGAACACAGAAATGATAACGAGAGATTCACATGTACTGGTATTTTTACTATAATTCTATAATTTATTGCAAAATCAATGTTTGTATAATCTGTTAAAGTTAAATCATTTCAAACTTCTACAAGGGAAGTTTTATGATCTCAAAGAATGTTGCATACCCTGAAGAGGTATCTCTCTCTTCAGGAGCAAACTTAGAAAAACACGTTATTCTTGAAAACCAGAAAAAGGCAGAAGTTAGTTTTATTGCAGCCGTTTGCATATGGGTAGAGGGACATGAGCTAAGCGCATGGAGCATTTGTGACACGTAGAATAGAGGCTGCCTTAATGTGACAAGGAGACGGAACTATCCAATGGGATTTTAAGGTTCATGCTTATAGCATGTGAAAGGGGTATGGATCTTATGGGGATGAACTGTGACGTATGTATTCTTTGTATCTATAAAGACTAAGGTCTTTCCTATGGTGGGTGTGTCTCTCTCTCGAGAGCCACCCAGAAGGGGGGTGTCTCTCTGTTGAGAGCACCCGGAGGGGTTACCTTCTGTAACCTATATTCTGTTAAGTAAAATGGTCTATTTGTTTCTGATGTCAGATGTCTTTTGCTTTTTGGGGAATTTGTCTCTAACCTAACTTTTCTCAAAACAGCTGTGCAGGCCAGACATGAGTTCTGGCCTCACAGCATGATGCCCAACTAGTGGCATCATCTTGCAAAGTGAGATTTGTAGTCAAGGTTTCACTGCCCATATCCTTTATGGGGCTGAAGCTGGAAGAAAGGGCCACTGGATCCCCCCAAGGGACCACCATAGCTCTAAAGTCTTTCCGGCTCGCTCGCTTTGCTCTAATTTTGGAGCAGACCTATTTAGCACACCGGATGAAAAACAAAGAGGTGTTTTGCCAGCTTAGTCCCCAAATTGTTCCTAAAAGGATCCCAACAAACTGTGGGATCTGTAGCTGCCAAACCTCTGGGAGAGGCACCACGTCGAAAAAAGAGAAACAAACCTTCTTGTGTTGATCATTAAGAATTTATTACAAGGTCTTAATGTTTGTGAGTACTATAACTTATGTCCTGTAGTCATTTTTAAAAAATTTATAACAGATAATTTGATTTCTTATTAGGATATCTTATGCTTATGTTTTTACAGATGGCGCCACAGGAGGTGTTCACGAAGCATAACCTAACCTGGGGGTTAGCTAGCCCCTTGCATATTTGTATACTTATCTTCACAGACCAGGAAAGGGATTTGGGCGTCTTAGTGGATAGTTCCATGGGAATATCAACTCAATGCATGGCAGCTGTGAAAAAGGCAAACTCTATGCTGGGGATAATTAGGAAAGGAGTTGATAATAAAACTGCAAGGATTGTCATGCCCTTATATAAAGCCGTGGTGAGACCGCACTTGGAGTACTGTGTCCAGTTCTGGTCGCCACATCTCAAAAAGGATATTGAAGAGATAGAAAAAGTGCAGAGAAGGGCAACGAGGATGATTGAGGGACTGGAGCACCTTCCTTATGAGGAGAGGCTGCAGCGTTTGGGACTCTTTAGTTTGGAGAGGAGACGTCTGAGGGGGGATATGAATGAAGTCTATAAAATTATGCATGGGGTAGAAAATGTTGACAGAGAGAAATTTTTCTCTCTTTCTCACAATACTGGAACCAAGGGGCATCCATTGAAAATGCTGGGGGGAAGAATTAGAACTAATAAAAGGAAACACTTCTTCACGCAACGTGTGATTGGTGTTTGGAATATGCTGCCACAGGAGGTGGTGATGGCCACTAACCTGGATAGCTTTAAAAGGTGCTTGGACAGATTTATGGAGGAGAAGTCGATCTATGGCTACCAATCTTGATCCTCTTTGATCTGAGGTTGCAAATGCCTTAGCAGACCAGGTGCTCAGGAGCAGCAGCAGCAGCAGAAGGCCATTGCTTTCCCATCCTGCATGTGAGCTCCTAAAGGCACCTGGTGGGCCACTGCGAGTAGCAGAGAGCTGGACTAGATGGACTCTGGTCTGATCCAGCTGGATTGTTCTTATGTTCTTATGAGATTTTGGAGTGGAATCTGGGGGGAAGGAAGGGGCCTCAGAGGGGTATTGTTCACCTGCTTAAAACCTTGGCTACAACCACCTTTCTACCTTGTGGAACTCAAGGTGACTTACAGTGTAACTAAAGCAACCGTTCAAACACACACAGAAGGTCACAATTTATAACCACCGTTAGGAGGGCCAAAAAATAAAAAAAGCACCTTAGGGGTTTGCAACCTGCGGCTCTCCAGATGTTCATGCACTACAAATCCCATCAGCCCCTGCCAGCATGGCCAATTGGCTGATGGGATTTTTAGTCCAAGAACATCTGGAGAGCCGCTGGTTGCAGACCCCTGCCTTAGTCAAATGCAGTCTTAAGTAAAATTGTCTCCCACTGTTGAAGATCGAAAGCAGGGGTGTCAAACTCGTGGCCCTCCAGATGTTCATGAACTACAATTCCCATCTGTCCCTCCCAACATGAGCATTGGCTATACTGACAAGGACTGATGGGAATTGTAGTTCACAAACATCTGGAGGGCCGTGAGTTTGACACCTGTGATCTAAAGTGAGAGGGAGCAGGTGCACTTCTCTGGGGAGAGCGCAACAGACTCCACCTTCCACAGGTCACGTTTGCCCCAGGTGAACACACCTGTACGGTCAATTCCAGGTCCCTCCTGGAGGATGGCAACTCGGTCTCGGCGAATACCTGCATCCGCCAGCACCCAGCAACAGCAGCTGCTTCTCCCACCCATGCCTTCCACCGGTGACCCCGACTGACCTGGCCCCGGAGTCTTGAAGGGCATGACGTCCCGGGGGCGCCCATAGATGGAGTATGCCGGAGTGCCGTCCTTCCCCTTCATGGTCATGTTGGGCGGAACCAGGTAGCCTGGCCCCGGCGAGCAGCTTTCTTGGTGCTGGAACCGGCGGGTGCCGAAGCTGTAGGCAGGAGCCCGGAAGCGAGAAGGGTCGTGCAGTTGGTAGCCTGAAGGGAGGAGGGCGAGGGAGCCAGGATCAGTGACAAGGGAGGGGCAAGCCCCCAGAGCAAGGGAGAGGTATCTGGTCGCCCTGAGACAACCTGCCTGGCACGCCCTGGGGGCATGATGGGTACTCGGCCAGACGCAGTGTAGGCCCAAGAGGGCATGTCCATTGCAAGGTGGACTTCGCATGTACTGTGCCATTCTGTTTCTCAGTGGAGACTCGAATTCAGGTCACCCAGAGATTGGCACTACCCAGTACACCCCACCGGCTCTGGGACTGTCCCAAGGGTGAGTAGAATTTATTTATTTGCTGCAGAAGAAGAAGAAGAAGAAGAAGAAGAAGAAGAAGAAGAAGAAGAAGAAGAAGAAGAAGAAGAAGAAGAAGAAGAAGAAGAAGAAGAAGGAGGAGGAGGAGGAGGAGGAGGAGAAGAAGGAGAAGGAGGAGGAGGAGGAGGAGGAGGAGAAGAAGGAGAAGGAGAAGAAGAAGAAGAAGAAGAAGAAGAAGAAGAAGAAGGAGAAGAAGGAGGAGAAGAAGGAGAAGGAGAAGGAGAAGGAGAAGAAGGAGAAGGAGAAGAAGGAGGAGGAGGAGGAGAAGGAGAAGGAGAAGGAGGAGGAGGAGAAGAAGGAGAAGGAGAAGGAGGAGGAGGAGAAGGAGAAGGAGAAGGAGAGTTTGTCTCACCCTGTAAGAAGTCTCAAAGTGGATTACAAACTCCTTTCCCGTCCTCTCCCCACTACAGATGCCCTGTGAGAAAGCTGAGAGTTGGGAGAAGACTGCGACTGGCCCAAGGTCACCCAGCAGGCTTCATGTGGAGGAACAGGGAAACAAATCCAGTTCACCGGACAAGAGTCCACAGCTGTTAACCACTACCCCATTTTTTCTCTTCAACAGGGACCCAAAGTGGTTTACAACATTCCCCTCTAGTCTACCCTCACAGCAACCTTGCAAGGTAGGTCAGACTGAAAGCATGGAACTGCCCAGACTCACCCAGCAAGCTTTCATGGCATTGTGAGGATTTGAACCAGGAAATGGGGGGGAGGATTCCAGATCCTAATCTGACACTCTAACCGCTGTACTGTGCTGTGTTTGGGGTAGTCCCAGACTCTCACTTCCACTGGGGCGGGTTCCCAAAAGAAGGGCTAGTCACAGCTTCTCAGAGCTCTCTCAGCCCCATCTACCTCACAGGGTGATTGGTGGGGGGGGGGGAGGGAAAGGAGCTTGTAAGCCCCTTTGAGTCTCCTGCAGGAAAGGGGGGATACAAATCCAAACTCCTCCTCCTCCTCCTCCTCCTCCTCCTCCTCCTCCTCCTCCTCCTCCTCCTCCTCCTCTTCTTCTTCTTCTTCTTCTTCTTCTATCCCACCTTTCTCTCCTGTAAGGAGACTCAAGGTGGCTTACAAGCTCCTTTCCTTTCCTCTCCCCACAACAGAGGAGGCAGGTGGGGCCGAGAGAGTCCTGAGAGAACTTTGACCGGGCCAAGGTCACCCAGCAGGAATGCAGGAGTGGGGAAACACATCTGGTTCGCCAGATAAGCCTCAGCTACTCAGGTGGGGGTGAGAGAGTTCTGAGAGAACTATGACTGGCGCAAGGTCAGCCGGCTTCATGTGGAGGAACAGGGAATCAAACCTGGCTCTCCAGATTGGAATCCACCCGCTCTTAACCACTACACCACACCACCTCCTTCGTGCGCCGAGAGACCGCTACATTCTGGGTCAGGGGTGGGCAATTATTTTTCCATGGGGCCGCATAAGAAACAGAAAATATTGTGGAGGGCCAGGCCAAAAGGCAGGGCGGTGAGGCGCTTTTGAAAGCCCCGCAGAAGCCGGCAGCCAAGGCAACCGGCTTCTGCGGGGCTTTCAAAGACGCCTCGCTCCCCAGCACGGCGGGGGGCCAGTCAAGGTCATCCGCCGGGCCGGATTTGGCCCGCGGGCCGTATAATGCCCAGGTGGGTGGAGAAATCCACGTGCCTGCAAGTCTGAGTGCCAAACCGCGCCAGCTCTGCCATCTGGCTCTGAGTGGGTTTGTGATGGAGACCCTCCCCCTCCTCCGCGCCGCATCGTCCCTTGGGGGAGCAGGGCCATTTCCCTTAGCCCCCCCTCTCTCTCTTACCTACATTCGTTGGCAGCCCGTACTTGGGTCCCGGGCTGCTGTACAGGGCAGCGATTGGTCCTCTGGGCCGATGGGGGCGCCAGCTCCCCACCCATATGTCTGTGGACATGTCTGCTCCCGGGTACAGTCACACCTTTCGCTCTGCAAGGACCACAAGGAGAATGCGGTGAGGATTGGGCCAGGAAGGCTCAGGCAGTCGGCAAGAATCCCCCCTCCCCAAATAAATAATAATGTGGGCTTTTCTCTGACGGCTCTTAGCGGTGGTCTTCAGCCTGGAGCGGCCGGTCTCTCCTTGCGAAATGGGTCGCTCCGTTTTGATCCCGGTGGAGAAAGTAGCTACTAGAGGAAGGGCTGTGGATCAGAGTGGCTGACCATGTGCCCGGCATGCGGAGGGTTAATCCCCGGCATCTCCGCTTAATGGATCAGGTAGCAGGTAATGCCAAGACCTGGACTCCGGGGAGCGGCTGCTCGTGGTCTGACCCAGTCGAAAGCATCTTCACGTCTCTCAGGGTGTTTACGGTCCAAGATGGTAAAAAGAGAACCAGGAACATCGTGCGTAGCTGCTATAGATGGTAGCCGTTCTTGGAATTGCACTTTGCACTATTTTAAGGTTCCGATCAGCACAAGGGTCCCTGGACTCTTTCATGTGGTCTTCAAACCCCCAAAATCTTAGCCAACACATTTTATTTATTTATTTATTTGATTTTCACCCTGCCCATCCCCGAGGGGCTACTGCATCCCTCTCAGTAGCTTCTCTCCCCCTCTCCCCTGCCCTCGTTGGGTTAGTTATTTATTTATTTATTTATTTATTTATTTATTTATTTATTTATTTATTTATTTATTTATTTATTTATTTATTTATACTTTACATTTATTAGCCGCCAGAGGACTCAGGGTGGCGTACAAACAATGAGTGCATAATAACAATTAATATACGACATTAAAACCAACAACAAACAACATTCCAATAAAACCAACATTCCAATAAAACCAACATTCCGATAAAATCAACATTGCAATAAAACCAACATTCCAATAAAATCAACATTCCAATAAAACCAACATTCCAATAAAACCAACATTACCAACATTCCAATAAAACCAACATTCCAATAAAATCAACATTGCAATAAAACCAACATTCCAATAAAATCAACATTGCAATAAAACCAATTGTTGGCTATGGTGCCTAAACTAGCAGCTGGCTTTAAACTGGCTTGTAGACATATATATCACTTTATTGTTAGGTCTTGTATATTGACTATCAAGAGCCGCCTTGAGCTCATCTGCGGCTGGCCTCGACCCGGGCCAGAGCCTTTACGGGTCTGGCCCCTGCCTGGTGGAACGCTCTTCCTCCAGCTGTCCGGGCCCTGCGGGACCTTGGTGAGTTCCACAGGGCCTGTAAGACGGAGCTATTCCACCGGGCTTTTGGGGGGGCCGGCCGCGGTTCTACCGCCCCCCACGGAGGCTGCCTGTTTTCCATCCTGGCTGGGCCCTGATTCCATCTTGGGCCCTGCCTACCCCCTCCCCTTTTGGCCTTAGATTGGGCGCCTGTTTTTAACAACTTCTGTTGTTTTAATTTGTATTTATTCTTAATAACTGCTGCTTTAGTTTTAATGGGTTTAAGTTATATTTTTGTATTGATTCGCTGTCTTGGAGAACAGTCATATTGTGAGCCGCCTCGAGCCCTTCAGGGGTGAGGCGGCCTATAAATTTTATTATTATTATTATTATTATTATTATTATTATTATTATTATTATT
>NW_025950696.1:0-13267 GCF_021028975.2 Sphaerodactylus townsendi
CAGTTTAGCAAGTCTGATCTCAATTTGTCTTGCAGTGAATTTTATGAACCGAATGCACTCATGATGGAGGAGGAGGGTGTCAATAAATATGCTGTACTCTTAGTGGAAGCTTGAACGTCATTGATATCTTAATTTCTGTATGGAAGGGTGAAGACTTGGACTCTCCAGGTGATGGATGTTTGATCCAGCGTTTAATGGAGGCGTCAATGTTGGACTGATGGCAAAAGATCGGTTTTAAAATAAAGCTAATTCTGAGTTATGAGTCATTGTGTTTGCCTTTTAGCGTGCTTAGAACTGTTGCATGAGATTCTGGAGCAGATCATTTGACAGGTGGTGTGTAGAAGGGAACAGTGTGATTAATAAAAGTCAGCATGGGTTTCTCAAAACCAAATCATGCCAGACTGATCTCATCTCTTTTTTTACGATAAGGTAGCTTACACTTAGTCGATGAAGGGAGATACTGATGATGCTTGTATTCCTAGATTTAGGTAAAAGCCTTTGATAAAGGTCCTACGTAACATCCTTATAGAAAAGAAAACTAATTAAAAAATGTGGACTGGACAATACTACTCATTTAGATGGATTTTGAATTGGTTGGCCAATGACAGGACCCAAAGAGTGCTTATCAATGGCTCATCGTCATCGCCATCCTGGAGAGAAGTGACTAGTAGGGTGCCACAGGGTTCTGTCCTGGGCCCAGTGCTATTCAATATTTTTTATCAATGACTCGAATGATGAAATAGAGGGCATGCTAATTAAATTTGCAGATAACTCCAGATTAGGAAGAGTAGCTAATACTCCAGAGGACAGAATAAGGATTCAAAATTACCTGGACAGGTTAGAGAGATCGGCCAAAGCTAACAAAATGAACTTCAACAGAGATAAATGTAAGATTTAGGCAGAAAAAATGTACTGCACAGATATAGGATGGGTGACACATGGCTTGACAACACTACATGTGAAAGGGATCTGGAAGTCTGAAGATGCCTCCTTTCGTGGGAAATAAAGAAAAGTCACAATAACGTTCAAATCTTGCTTCCATCTTTCCCAGGTAGCTGGGTTTTATTCTCCATCAAACAAAACTGTCTGAAGTCTTAAAGGGCTGTGGCTGTAATCCAGGAAGATGAATAACACACTTGGAGCTAGCAGTGTGCACACATCAGAGATTTCCCATCTGTTTTCTTTTCAACAGCTCAGTGTGCCAAATGGCAAGGTGCCCTGTGTCTAAAAAGCCATCAGGAGGGGGGGGGGGGGTTCGGTTGCTGGAGGAGGAGGAGGAACTACATAGGAAGAGTTGGGCATCTGGCTCATTTGACTTTATTGCCTTTTTTAAAAAACCTGCATTTGAAAAGAAAGAAGATTGTTTTTGACACGAAGCGTTGCAATCTTCTCTCATAGGTCGGTGTTATTGATTTTTCTATGTACTTAAAGGACGGAACCAGTAGCAAAGGCTCGGAAGGGTAAGTACTTTTCTTCTGTCCAAGGTTTTAGCGGTTAAGCGTTGTGCTGCCGGTGCACAGATTTCACTGGAAAGCACTTGCATTAGGTGGTAGTGGTTAAGAGCAGGTGCGCTTGTAATCAGAGAACCAGGTTTTAATTCCCCACTCACACTTGGCAGGCTGTGGGAGCTTATCTGGTGAGACCTTGGCACTATTGCACTCCCAGCACAGCTCTGCAAATTTGCAGAAGCAAGCCTTTATTGGCATAGACAGCAATTACAACAATAATAAAAACAGATTAAAAAAGCATATACAATTACAGGATATACATGTTAGGATGAAGAGAATCTACTAACGTTTAGTGTTTTCCAGGAGAAAGAGTCTTTATACTATCATACAGAGAGACTCCCAACACATGCCAGCTGGGTGACCTTGGGCTAGTCACAGTTCTTTGGAGCTCTCTCGCAGGGTGTTTGTTGTGGGGGGAGGTTGAGGGAAAGGAGATTGTAAGCCCCTTTGATTCTCTTTACAGGAAAGAAAGGGGGAATATAAATCCAAACTCCTCCTCCTCTTCCCTTACCTTCCCTTTAATTATAATCCTGTGGTGCAAATACAGGCTCAACACAACCTCATCATGATTTGTAGTTTTTTTTTTTTAATGGTATTTGAAGTTGAAATGATTTGTAAGAGAATAAACATTAAAATGCTTAGAAGCTATGTATGCTCAATTATTCTTCCTCCCCTTTATAACATGGCTTGTATCAGTTATATAAGCAGCAGTACAGTTATCTCTTCCACATTGTGGGGGTTTGGGGCATGGTGCCCCACCCTGCCCTGTTGGAATCCCTTCTTCCTGTCACATATTCCAGCAATCTCTCTTTAGGTCCATGCCTCATTTCCTGTTCTTTCTGACCCTGAAAAGTATGACTTGCGCTTGACCTCCAGGCCAAAATAGGAAACTATGATCGAACCATGGTTTTTTAGTTCTGACTTCGGAGGGTAAGCACAAACCAAAGCTTGCAGGTTGGATGTAACTGCTAACCGTGGTTTACCAGAAATAAGCGAGGAACTGAAATGTAAGAGGAAAAGGGGTAACTACGGGCGTGGCAGGCTCCAGGGAGCTCTATACATTTATTACCATAGGAATATAAGAAAAGTCATGCTAGATCAGACCAAGGCCCTCAAGTCCATAAATCTGTGGCCAACCAGGTGCTTCTAGGAAGCCCCCAAACAAGATGACTGCAATAGAATGCTTCAGCTTGTGAACCACAGCACCTAATATTATTGCATGCTCATCTGGAGAGGATAGGTACGCATCATAACTAGTAGCCATGGATAGCGTTATCGTCCATGAAGATGCCCCGTCCCCTCTTAAAGCCATCACCATATGCCATGCCATGACTCTGGCTTTGTTTGAACTAGAGGAAGAAGAAGAGTTTGGGTTTATATCCTTCCTTTCTCTCCTGTAAGGAGAATCAAAGGGGCTTACAATCTCCTTTCCCTCCCCCCACCCCCACAACAAACACCCTGTGAGGTGGGTGGGGCTGAGACAGCTCCAAAGAACTGTGACTAGCCCAAGGTTACCCAGCTGGCATGTGATGGAGTACAAAAGCTAATTTGTTCACCAGATAAGTTTCCACAGCTCAAGTGGCAGAGCGGGGAATCAAACCCGGTTCTCCATATTAGAGTGCACCTGCTGTTAACCACTACACCACGCTAGTTCCTTCTCTGGCCGTTGTGGGTTTTCCGGGGGTGTGAGGCCGTGGTCTGGTAGTTTTAATGCCTAATGTTTCACCCCATCTATGGCTGGCAACTTCAAAGGCACATCACAGTAAATTCCTTGTCTCTTTGTTGGATCTTAGTGGTTACCTTTTTCTTTTACAATTCGCTGTGCTCCATTTCCAGAGACGGTCAAATTACTGCAATTCTGGACCAGAAGAATTACGTAGAAGAACTCAATAGACATTTAAGGTAAATAGCAGCTTGCTGTTTTGATTGTAATCTGTAGAAGACTTGATCGGCTATAAAGCTAAACGCTTCACTATAATTACTGGAGATCTCTTTAATTTAACAGTGCCACTGTCAACAATCTGCAGGCAAAGGTCGATGCTTTAGAAAAATCCAACACGAAACTTACTGGGGAGGTAAGTGGCAGTGAAAGAATGCTTTGTTTTTCTGCTGGGTTTTTAGGGGGAGGAGCCTAGCTATCAGAGAATTAGATTTTGTGAAGACCTGGCAATCTGATTTGATAAGATCAGCGAATATTTCATATTCCTTTTGATCAGGCCAGTGTGTGTGTTATTCTGTTATCTTCTTTCCGAGTGAATTTTGTTAAATTACAGCTCTTCTCCCTTGCACGTGTGCTTCCTCTGAGTGCTCACCAGAAAAAATAATAAGGCAACACGGGGGAAGGTCCAATATAAAACAAAGAAAAAAACGTATTGAGGCACCCAAAAAGGATAACTACATGGCACCCTATAGAGACAAGTTATAGTACATAATTTCTTTGACACTGCAAGGGTGCCATAGAGTGTAACCTTTTGGCATGCCTCAATACGGTTTTTTCTTCTGCGTGTTTGGATCCACCTCCAATGATCTGCTTGTTTGGATCCACCTTCTCTAAGTGTTTGGCTCCACCTCCAGTGGCTGCTATTTTGGGGTTGCACCCAACAACATGGATGAGAATTCCAAGGGTGCCCACAGACTTTAACCAGTTGGGAAGCCTTTTACTATGACCCCAACAGATGGAACAAAAGACATTTTCAGATTCTTTCTGCTCCTAAGCCCTGATTGCTATAAACAACTTGCCTATAATTCAGGCAAGTCGAACCTTCTGTACGCTATGACATCATACCAGCTGGCATGAGCATAACTTTTTAAATCAGTGCTGAGTACAAAGGAAGTATCTGTTGAATCTAAAAACAATTCTTGTCATTGGGGTTGCCGTCTAGCTTGCCGTTGCAAACAATAGAATTATAACATTGCAAGGAGAGATGGAGAGAATCAAAGAAGAAAGTTCATACATGTTGGAATCCAACAGAAAGGTCAGTATGTTTATCGGCTGGGCGCTTCAGGTAGATTTGTTTCTCTATAGAAATGGGTTGCGTATTGGCTTACCTGGAAACCCTGTGTTCTTCGGTGCACTATCTGCTTCTGTTCTTTCTCTTGCAACACACTCTGTGTGTTGATCTGGCATCAACACACTGATAGGTATGGAACGGTCTGTTTCCAGAAAGATTGGCTTTAACAGCCTTTTGGCTAATTTCAGCAGCCGAATCTACTACTTCTTGAATCAGTTATAAAGGCTCTGATTGGAGAGCAATGAGAACTGATGTCTAAGGAACGTGCTTTGTAGTTTCTTCAAGTGGGGCAAACAAAATAGTGTTCTTTTCAACCACAGAACACCAGCTATAGAACTTAGGAATTTTGAGGGTTTTATACATTCTACATTTAATCTAAAAGATCTTAAAAGATAAATTGTTACAGCTAAAATGAAATCAGAGGTTTTTTTTCTGTTGGGATTAATAAGACAGATCACTGGGAAGAAACACATAGATCTTTTGTTTTTATATATGACCCAACAACGTAAGAATCACTATGTAGCATAGTGCAAAACTGGAAAACTCCAACTAGACCTACAATTCAAGAATGGTGGGTGAAGGTGTTAGAGTTGGCGGAGATGGCCAAACTCACTTCATTGCTTAAAGAAAAGAATTTAGTTGCATTTTTGGACAACTGGAAACTCTTGATAGACTATTTGGATAAAACAGGAAAAATGCATTGGTGATTAGTGGTTTTGAAAGTTAGTGGATTGTTTATCAGAAGTATGATGTTTATCAGTAGTGGCTTTATAGATCCCATTTTTGCTGGCATATTGGCCCTTTCGAGATGCTAGTAGGCCAATGCATCTTCACTGTACCAATCCACTTTTCACAATTGTTTGCAAGTAGATTTTGCTATTCCACAGAGTAAAATCCAGCTGCGAAGTGCATTGAAGGTGGATTGAAAGTGCATTATTCTGCATGTGCGGAAGGGGCCATTGTCAAAAAGCAAGCGGTGATATTTTTTAATGTTGACCCTCGGTGCAGATGAAATTGGGAGTCCATATGGTAAATGTACTTTTTTTCTTGTGATTTTTCTTTGTTTCTTTTGTGATGTAAAACTGTTTTAAGTACTAACAGGAAAAAAAAGAACTCCAGTTACAGGGAGCCCCTCCTTGTCCTCACTGACTTGCTTGCGTTCAAAACACGAGTTTACATTATCTCCTAGCAGCTGTGCAACTCACAGTTTCATACTTGTTTTGGAGAATTCTTGAGTATTCTTTGAGTGAATGCTTGCCTGCTAAATATTTCCACTTCATTTGCTCTTGTGGTATGTTGGTAAACTGCAGGTCACTAAACAAGACAGAACTTCCGACGGGCACGCCCTGAGTGAAGCACGGAAACAGTTGAAGGAGGAAACGCAACTACGGCTGGTAAGTTGGATAGGCAGAAGCTTGAGTCGAAAAACACTGCTGGAGAAGAGGGCCTAGGGCAGGGGTCTGCAACCTGCGGCTCTCCAGATGTTCATGCGGACTACTAAATTGGCACATGCTGGCAGGGCTGATGGGAATTGTAGTTCATGAACATCTGGAGAGCCGCAGGTTGCAGACCCCTGCCCTAGGGTCTTGTGTGGTCCTACCTTTTTCACACAATGAAGAGGAAATTTAAGGAGGTTTCTGCAGTAAGTGGGGACTCAATCTGTATAGCTCTGCCCCATTTACCTAGCATGAGATGCTGCTATAGGTGTAGGGGCACTGGTTCCATTTTGTGCCAAGCAGGTACAGTGGCAACTTCGAAACCGGCTGATAAGATCCTGAACCAGAGGTAAATTTCCATCTTCCCTGTGGAACTTTGGTCACACCTGTTGCTATAACATTGGGCTTCTGTTGTGTGTAATACTGTAATTAAAGTATTAAGGGATTCAGAGACTTCTGCCACTCCAGAATTTCCATTCTTTATTCACCTGAGGCACAGGGAAGAAAAGATCAGCTTCCGAGACAAAAGATCAGCAAATGTTTTACAAAATGAAAATGGTGCTGAAAATTCTGATCAGTCTGGTTTGTATGCCACAGGTGCAGTAGGATTTAGGTCTGAATCACATTGCAGTTGTTTTAAATGTTGATAAGATGCCTTCCAAGTGTTTATAGAAGAAGAGAAGAGTTTTGATTTATATCCCCCTTTCTTTCCTGTAAGGAGACTCAAAGGGGCTTATGATCTCCTTTCCCTCCCTCCCCTGCCCCCCAACAAATACCCTGTGAGGTGGGTGGGGCTGAGAGAGCTCAGAAGAACCGTGACAAGCCCAAGGTCACCCAGCTGGCGTGTGTTGGAGTGCACAAGCTAATCTTAGTTCCCCAGATAAGCCTCCATTGCTCAAGTGGTGAGAGCAGGGAATCAAACCCGGTTCTCCAGATTACAGTGCACCTGCTCTTAACCACTCCACCACTGCTGCTCCCTTATGTTTAAATAATAAACTTTATAATAATAAACAGCCCGGAAATCCCACCACAACCAATAAACTTTATGTCTAAAGCTTTATGTTTAAATAATAAACAAGGAACCCATGTTGGAGCTGTTGGATGAATGCAAGAAGTTTTAATGTTTCTAGACCTCCACACTGGCTTGTGGAATATTTATCTTAGCATCTGAGGCAAGGCTTAGTCATTTCATTTCAACAGTAATGGCCCTAATGAAGATGGGTGCCCAGGAATTTCTGTGGGAGATTCTTTAATGGCACATCCATATTTTTTGAGGGATTGAATGAGTGCTACATTGTGCTGTACAAGCCATCAACAACTTCCCATTCAAATTAGATCTGTAGAGGAGCCCGTCTCCTGATATAACCCTCGAAGATTACTGTGCTTGGTGAAGAAAAATCTGTTGGTGGTCCCTGGTCTGAAAGATGTCTGGCTTGTCTCAACCAGGGCCTTTTCAGCCTTGGCCCCCAACCTGGCAGAATTCTCTGTCTAGTGAGATCTGGGACCTGATGCAGTTCCATAGGCCTACAAGCCAGGGTTGTTCCACCAGGCATATGGCTGAGTCACTATGGCAGTGGTGGCGAACCTATGGCACGGGTGCCAGAGGTGGCACTCAGAGCCCTCTCTGTGGGCACGCACAGAGTGCCCCCCCCCCACACACACATCTAGGCTGGCTTGGGCCGCTGGGCTGGATTATTAGCATTAAATCCAAGACCAAGTTTTGGGGAAGCAGTGTAGGTAACCCTGTTAAGCGCTGTAAAACCCCACTGATTTTCTGCGTGAAGAACTAAAATGCAATCCTTTACCTGG
This sequence comes from Sphaerodactylus townsendi, assembly GCF_021028975.2. NCBI lineage: Eukaryota > Metazoa > Chordata > Lepidosauria > Squamata > Sphaerodactylidae > Sphaerodactylus > Sphaerodactylus townsendi. The sequence continues at coordinate 7,765 of NW_025950696.1, forward strand.
GGAGTAAGCTCAGTTGCTTAATAATGGGGCTTGCTTCTGAGTAAACCTCCTAGGGTCGGATTCACCAGTTGAAGAGCTGTAACGGTTGCTTCAAAAGCAAAGCCACCGACCACCATCAAGTTTGCATTCCCGAGGCAACGCACCGAGCCAACTGTTTTTCTTAAACTAAAACCTCAATATTCAGGTTAAATTGCCATGTTGGTACTTTATGATAAATAAGGGGTTTTGGGTTGCAATTTGGGGCACTCGGTCTCTAAAAAAGGTTTCCGCTATCACTGCACTATGGGGTTTGTGCTCTTCGTATAGCCTTTTTGGAAGGACAAGCAACAGTGCCCTTATTGAATGGGCGTAAGTTCCAGATTTCACACGTGTGTACTTCAATTTAGGATGTGGAAAAAGAACTGGAGGTCCAGATCGGCATGAGACAAGAGATGGAGCGGCTGGCGAGATGCCAGGAAAGACGCTATAGAAGCAAGATGCCCTGGTGGCTCTCAGGCAGCAGCTGGACGATCTCAGGCCCTCAAACATGAACTACCTCGCTGCAGAGCAAGCAGGATCTGTGCCCTGGTCAGGTTCAGAAGAAGAGTTTGGATTTATACACTGCTTCTCAGCTGTAAGGAGTCTCAAAGCCGCTTACAAATGCCTTCCTTCTCTCTCTCTCCCACAACAGACACCTTGTGAGGTAGGTGGGGCTGAGAGAGCTCAGAAGAACTGTGACTAACCCAAGGTCACCCAGCTGGTTTGTGTTGGAATGCACAGGCTAATCTGAATTCTCAGATAGCTCTCAGAGGCTCAAGGCAGAGCTGGAATCAAACCCAAATCCTCCAGATTAGAGTGCACCTGCTCTTAACCACTACGCCCCTGCTGCTCTCATGATTGCTACATGCTCTGAAGCCGTGGGACATGATGGATACGAAACAGCTTCTAACTGGGATCCAACCAGCTTGGGCCTCGCTCTGTGGAGAGGGTACCCCACTTGCTCCCAGTTACGAGCTTCTTTACAGCCCCCCCACAATGAACTGTCAGGCTTGGTGTTGTTGCTTTAATACATGAACTGGGAACAGACCCTAGTATACCTTGCTTCATTTCCTGGTGCTCTCTCCCTCCTGCCCCCCCTGCCAAATCACGTGTTCCGGCCCCATTTCTTTCTGTGTTGACGATAACTTTGTGCTTCCATTCAGCTCAAACTGAATCTTACACCCTTCCCAGGATTTTAACTGTGGTTAAGTTGGAAGCAGATGCACATCAAAGGGACCAATTTTGATTATCTAATTTGTTTGCATTCTACCTTTCTCCCCAGAGGGGACCTGAAGTGGCTTATATCACTCTCCTTTCCTCCATTTTATCCTCACAACTGCCTTTTAAATTAGGTTAGGTTGAGAGCTGTGTATTGGGCTGCTACAGGCTGTTGGGAATTGTAGTCCTAGGGACATCTGGAGCACTATAGATGGGTTTTCACCACACTTCTAAACCAGTGCAGCGAAAAATTGCTTTGAGAATTTTCCAGATGTAAACTTTCATGCAGTCTTTTGCCTACCTAGAGTTCAGACTCCGAAGGAAACAGAAGTCCTGGTGATAAACAGCCGCTTTGAGGAGAAGACTCTTAACCAGATGGCTACACCATTAAAACAGCTTGGAAACAAAGGTAAAATTTGAGAGTTGCTTATTGTTGAAGTGTTGGTTGATAGATATATATTTAAGCTGGTGTTTAATATACATATTTTAGGATGTTTGAAACCAGGGGGATACCGCAAGCATTTCAGGCGCAAGGGAAGAGAGCCGCTGGCTCAGAATTAGCATGCTGTGTGGGTAGCGTGGAGTGTGGACCCCCTCACAACCCCACAATGACATAAAACCAGTTCAAGCCTTTAGAAACATATGAAACTGCCTCACTCTGAATCAGACCGTCCATCAAAGTCTGTGAGGGGTCTGCAACCCAAGTGCCTCTGATGGAAACTGTAGTCTGGCGAACATCTGAGAGCTGCAGGTTGCAGCATCTCCGACTCTTACCCAGACTGGCACCGCCGTCCAGTTCTCAGGGTTGAGAATTTCACATCACCTACTACTTGGTCCCTTTAAAGGAGATCCTGCAGATTCAGTCTTGTATGTTGATTTTAGCTGATCCCTTCCACCCTCACTCTGCAAGAAGAAGAAGAGGAGGAGTTTGGTTTTATAACCCACCTTTCTCCTGTAAGGAGACTCAAGGGGCTTGCATAAGCTCCTTTCCTTTCCTCTCCCACAGCAGATACCTTGTGAGGTAGGTGGGCTGGGAGAGTTCAGAGAGAACCGTTTACTCCAAGGTTACCTTATCAGAATGTAGAAAACACATCTTTGGTTCAATTAGATAAGCCTCTGCCACTCAGGTGGAGGAGGAACAAACCCTCGCTCTCCAAATTAGAACCCTACACAATAATATTGTGAACACACACATGCTGGAGAATGCCCCGCCCCCCCAAAGCAGCATTTTGGGGACACCTGTGCGGTGGCACCTGAAAGACGGTGAGGCGGAAGTTCCCTTCTGGTAACGGAAGTGCTTTCTGTCTGCCTTGTAAAAGTCAAGTAAACCGGATATTGTCGTATCGATACATCAGCTGCCGTTGATTTAAGTCTTGCTCAGCAAAGATTGAAAGATGGTTCTTAACATGATACAATTTTGCATTTGGAACAGAGCAGAACATTGTCGCACGTATTGCTGGCCTATTGAATTAACTGGTGTTTTCTCGCTGTTTGTTTCCTTTTCCCTTCCTTCCCCCACCCTTGGACTCCTCAAATACATAACACCCTTTCTCCACATAGCGAAAAGGATTTGGTGAAACAGGCAAAAGCCTTGAATAGCGCAGCCAGCAAACTGATTCAGAAGCAATCTTCGTGAAGCTCCTTTCCTCCCTTCTGCTGCCGCTGGTCCCCTAACTCTGACATTCTGACTCGCTTCCAGGAAAATCAAAATGCCATTAGATGCAACGCCAAGTTCATGCCTAAATTTTGTCACCCAGTTGACTTGGAACTTGGTGAATTTTTAAAAAACCCGTTTTTTTGGAGGCGAAGTGGAAGCGTTACCAACTAATCCTAACCCTACTCCGGTTATATTTTGTTTAAGCGATAGTTAAACCCGTAACTGCCCCTGTGAATTACAAGCAAGATGAAAACATGTTGCTCTGCGATGCCAAATGTATCGCAGAACAACCTTATAGCCTTCTTTAAAACACTTGATGTCATACTGGGAAGCTGCAAACGGGCCGTTGTGGGTTTTCTGGGCTGTGTGTGCGTGGATGGGTAGTTTCAACGCCTAACGTTTCACCTCCTATGACTGGCATCTTCAGAGGTATGTCACCGCGGCGACACGCTTTCTCTTGTGGCACAGTGCAAAACCCTTCCTGGCAATATCAAATTTGGTGGGTGGGTAATCTTCGCTTTGCTTCCTTGTTAAATTGATGGGGCCAAATATGTCCAGAGATTGAGAGCCCCGGCTTAGTATGCTTTCACGCCCTCTTTAGCATTCGCTGTCCCATCTGGTCTCACAGCCAGGAAAAACATGTTATCACAACTGGACAACTTGCTGTTGTTAACCGAAGGCTTGTCTGCACTGTACGTTCTTCTTCCTGGGCATTTTTCAGATTTTATGTAACCAGGAAGCATATCTGACCTTCAGCATCTGCGCACGGCCTGCCAGCCAGAGAGTACGCTTTGCTTCCCAGACATTTTAAAAACACTGCAAATTGGCCAGATTATACCCCTTCATTCCACAGTGCCACCAAACATGTTCCTGAGACTTGTGTGTTGCTGGTCAGTGCAGCTGGGTGTGTGAGATTGGTGCCTAGCCTTGATTCCTTCCTGGCTTTCCCCCCACTTCAGTTCGTGAAGTTCCCAAAGATCGCTCCACCATTTCAGTGGATTACGCTTTCTCATCCAAGCGCCTTTCACAGGGGTCAGGCTCACGGCCCTACAGATGTTGTGGACTACAGTTCCCATCATCCCCTGCCAGCATGATGGGCCAACATCTGGAGGGCTGCGAGTTTGACACCTAATGGATAACGCCACGTTTTCCCTCTGACATTTCAAAGTCTTCGGCATAAGATGGATATGCAGAGAAGGAAAAAAATGGAGCAAATAAATAGTACGCTGCAAATAATGTAAAGTAGGCAGGAACTGGAACAATCCAGTGACAAACCCAAGGCAGTTCTCATCCTGTCTGTTAATGAAAAACCATTTGTTTTAGGTGACATGCTTAGTGGCTGCCTTTAAAAAACTATAAACCCTCCTAACCTTTGCACTGCCTTCTACCTCTATTTCCCATGTAAAAAGCCAGCCATCCTCTTTAACTGCAGGATGCTGATAATACCCTGCCCGTGATGTAGTATTTTACAGAACAGTTTATAGTGGTTTTTATCTTGTTATCGAAGAGAAGCGAACAGAACTGGTGGTGGATTTACTGCCGGTCCGTCCGACATACAATAGCTCGTCATATGAGTTTCCCTTTCACTCACTAATATTTTGTATTCCAAAGACCTTGGGTTCAGGTATCTAAGAAATCTGGCAAAATAGCGAGGGACAAACTGAAAAGGAGAAAGTCTCAAGAGGTTGCTCTGCGGGTCTCAGAATAGGATTTACAGTGCTACCCTAAATAGAGTTATTCCAGTTAAGCCCATTGAAATGAATGGGCTTAGACTGGAGCAGCTCTGTTTAGGGGTGCACTGTTAGTGTGTAGCTAGCCGTGCCTCCAAGGCGCTTGAAGTCCATTTTTCTGAGTATAAATAGTTTACTGGTTCCTGGGGGATGTCCCCCCATATGAGTTTTCCAGTTAATTGGAAATCTTTGGTAGGAAAATTAATACCTAGGAAGGGGGAACCCATTTGCTGACTTTACACCTAGTGGACTTCAATCTGTGACTTCTTTACAACCTCAGAGTTTGTAAAACGCTTGTTATGAGCAGTTAAAAGCAAATCAGTGCTATAGAACTTCCCTTTGTGTGGCCTGTCTGAAAAGATAGCCAGTTTGGAGCAGAGTTCATTAAGACAGCCTTTAAAATTTTAACCGAAGACTTGGCAGGGCAGGAAGCAAGGTGGGGGTGGGGAAAGCGTTTCCTCAAAATTCCCGGATGTGCGGTTAGGACTGCTACAAACCCTCCCCTTTTGAAACTTAGCCTTACACTCCCACAGGATCAAAACCTGCTGGGTGATTTCAAAGGGGGAGCACCCTGGATGGCTGATGGACCTCTAGGTGAAAGGAGAAGAGCAGGCGGGGCGGGGCGGGGTGGACGTCCCTGCCAGAATTATAGGTACATGGTGCCTTTCCAAAGGAACCATATCTTGATCCATTCCTGGCCCTCCTATCAGTTGAAGCTACTCTTTAAAAACAGCCCAGGGAAATCCAGTCACCCACTGAAGGCCCCAGTTTCAGCAGGGAATAGACTGCATGGGTCTGCAACCTGCGGCTCTCCAGATGTTCATGGACTACAATTCCCATCAGCCCCTGCCAGCAGGGCCAATTGGCCCTGCTGGCAGGG
>NW_025950697.1:0-13257 GCF_021028975.2 Sphaerodactylus townsendi
GGAGTAGCGCGCAGCAGAAGGTAAGTGGGGAAAGCCCCCATATTTTGAAGAAAGTGAACTGGTTTGAGGGTTATTTATATTGTTTGTCTGCAGGTCCATATTAGGAAAACTTGAAGGATGAAGATTCAAATGCACAGTATCGTTCCAAGAGACTTTATTCCAGAGGCTCTGCCTGTCTCCTCTGACAAAGTGTAATACAAATACACAGCAAATGGTCAATCATTTCTCCACTTCCTCCATTGTCTTCTAAATGTTCAGCTTTTCTGTTGACAGAAATAGTCAATAATTACAGAGTAGTCTGGCTGACAGTCTTCTTCAGCCAGAAGTGTAAGCCTTGTTTCACACGCCTGGAGGAACACAAAATGTTAATGTCTGGGAAAGTGTTTTAAGTCCGGATCTACACTGCAGTCAAATAAGGCGATGGATCCTTGAGCTGGTAGAATGAACCGTATCCCTTCAGAGACCAGGTGTGGACTGGCTGTTGTGGGTTTTTCAGGCCGTGTGTCAGTGGTCTGGCAGTTTTAGCTCCTCGCGTTCTCCCTGCATCTATGGTTGGCATTTTCAGACCTTGCTATAACATGTTGCTGAAGATGCCAGTCATAGGGCTTTTTCGCACACATGGTTTGTTCTTGATTTAATATATGAAGTTGTCACGGTTTCTGCCTTTTTTTGCACACACTTGAGCTGTAATGTAGCCTGACCCCTAATCTGTCACTCATTTCAGCCTTTGTCTCACATTTTTCCTGTCACTCAATAATTGTGCAACTTTCTTGGATAAAACGAATTCCCCCCACAATCTGATGCCTAGGTACAAAACACAACCGGAACAAGCGACTGCGAGGGATCATACTGTGTGATGTGATTTCCTCCAACCAATCGGGATATTGGTAAGAGAGCTTGCCAGTTGCAGTGCACATTTCACTGTTTCATTTCCATCTCACACTCTTATCGCCCCTCCTAGCGGTCCCTCATGCAGTGCATTGTTTCCAACGCAGCCCCGATATCACCGAGATAGCGAGTTCTCGCTTACACAGTGGTACACTGAGATAATTAATCAAGCTGACTTCGTTAGCTTCGTGATAGTGAGGGCCAAAGCATCACATGGAACACGCCCTTGGGCGGCACAACAGCCAATCCGGAACTCTCATTTGTACTGCATTCCAGGGCAATGCAAAACCAAGGGGTTTCTGAAGCAACAAGAACATCCACAACAACCTGGGGATGTGTGAATGATCTCGAGTGACGAAACAGCAACAAAAAGGTCAGGATGTCATAAGAACATAAGAACAAGCCAGCTGGATCAGACCAGAGTCCATCTAGTCCAGCTCTCTGCTACTCGCAGTGGCCCACCAGGTGTCTGTGGGAGCGCACATGTACGGGATGTGAGAAAGCAATGGCGAAGCTGCGGCTGGTAGCTCCCGAGCACCCTGGTCTGTTAAGGCATTTGCAATCTCAGATCACAGAGGATCAAGATTGGTAGCCATGTCGACTTCTCCTCCATAAATCTGTTAAAGCCCCTTTTAAAACTTTATCCAGGTTAGTGGCCATCACCACCTCCTGTGGCAGCATATTCCAAACACCAATCACACGTTGTGAAGAAGTGTTTCCTTTTATTAGTCCTAATTCTTCCCCCCAGCATTTTCAATGAATGCCCCCTGGTTCTAGTATTGAGAGAAAGAGAGAAAAATTTCTCTCTGTCAACATTTTCTACCCCATGCATAATTTTATAGACTTCAATCATATCCCCCCTCAGCCGTCTCCTCTCCAAACTAACGAGTTCCAAACACTGCAGCCTCTCCTCATAGGGAAGGTGCTCCAGTCCCTCAATCATCCTTGTTGCCCTTCTCTGCACTTTTTCTATCTCCTCAATATCCTTTTTGAGATGCAAATTGAGATAATGGATGTGGATTGCCTTAATTGAAGAACAGGCTTATTGATGATAGCGAAAAAGCCCATAGATGCGAGTGAAATGTTAGGAGCTGAAACTATTGGATCTGTGTCCACACAGCCTGGAAAACCCACTACACTTAGCTGATTCTGGCCTTTGACAATGCAGGGTACGAGGATTGACGTTGTTTAATATTTTAAAACCCTCTCTGCTAACAGAAAATGGGAAGACCTGATCCACTTCTCCATGATGCTCACTTGTAAGGAGATGTTTACATGAAGGAGCATTAAACAGTGATATTTTTCCCCACTTGCTGCAGTCTGAATAGGTACAAATAATTCCACAAGAGTAGCCATCAAGTTAGTCTGTAGCAGCAAAATAAAAGAGGAGTCCAGCGGCACCTTAAAAATTAACAGAATGTATTCCAGCATAAGCTTTTGAGTGAGTCAAAGTAGCGTCATCAGGCCCACATGAAGTGTTCCTCAATCAGGAAATATATATTTATGTTAAAAGCTGAAAACATCACAATGGTGTGTGAATTGGTGGAAGATGTTGCCAAGGACAACTCATTTGAAAACAATGTCCAATCAAATGATGTCTGGCTTCACAAGGAGCAGGTAAGGACCACTACCAGCTGGTGTCTGATCAATAAAAACAAGACTATGTTTACTCTATATTTTGCTCTTATCCAGACCACCTCAAGAAGGCCATCATCTCATGCTGATATATATGAGTATACTAATATAGCCTTGGAATCCAAACTCCAGATGGGGATTTTTTTTCTCTCATTCTAAGGTGGTGGTTGTTTTCCCTTCACTTCCTCTCCTTCCACATTCATAAGGAAATTGACCAAGGCAATGTTCACATTATGCAGCAACTTCAGTAGTTGCTTGATGGCAGCTTTTTCAGCAGTTGTAACCCTGTGACTCGGGTGACTCGGGTAAGCCCGGCTTTCAGTTTTGCAGCAATAAATCTGCCTGAGGTGTTCAGGAGGAGCTAGGCCCCACATCAAGAGTCATTCTTTACATGCTCCAAATTTTCACTGGAGTTTGTACATAGCTTATTTGATTATTATTTTAAAGCTAAGCCCAAAAGAGAATGCTGGCATGGTTTAGTAGTTCAAGGTCTGGTCTTGAAATCCTCACTCTACCACAGGATGCTTCAAAGTATGGCCCTCCAGATGTTCATGGACTACAATTCCCATCAGCTAACTTCCAGCATGGCCAATTGGTAGAACTCATGGGAATTGTAGTCTATGAACATCTGGAGATTGTAGTTTGAAGACCCCTGCTCTACCGTGATGTTTGCTGGGTAACCTAGGTCTAGTCCTCTCTTTTTTGGCCCGAAGTACCTTTCACATGGTTGTTGTGAGTATAAAATGGAGGGAGGGAGAAGAAGCATGTATGCCAAACTGAGCTCACTGGAGGAAGGATGCAATAAAAATGAACTAAATAAACATAAGTGGCCGTTGTTGCATTGACTTCATAACACAATTAACATTTTGCCAGCCCAAGCACTGTATCACAGAATAGAAGAAGCAAGCTCCCATGATCCTATGCAATATAGGCCTCCCATATACCTGGCCAGGGTGGGGAATTAGCAGCTCCAAATTCCCACCTCCAAGGAAGTGAGAAGCAGGTGAAAAAAAATGGCCTCCATATAGTGATAACTCTAGAAATTTCCCATAGAAATGAGTAAAGGGAGTCTATGTTCATTACCTGGAAGTAACAGTATAACTTCCCCAAACTCCACCCGTCCCAGGCACCACACCCCAAAACTCCCAGCATTTTCTGAGGCAGTGCTGGGAACCTGAATGGAATGCCTGTGACACATCTGCTGGATTGTACATGTGAAAGCGTAACGGTACGTGTTTTGACAGTTGTGCCGCAGTATCTTCTGTAGGGGATCTTGGAACACACCTTTTCTGGTACAACAAACTGCATGGAACTCATTCTGTTCTGTATTCTGACCAATAGCCTAATCCAATACAAAACAGTTTGTTTACTATAAAGTGCTCCTTCAAGGAAATATGCTAATAGGCGATTCCTTCTAATATTACATACTTTTGGATTTATATCCCACATTTCTCTCCTGTAAGGAGACTCAAAGATTAACCTAGCTCTTTTCCCTTCCTCTCCACGTAACAGACACCTTGTGTGAGGTAGGTGGAGTTTTGAGAGTCCTGAGAGAACCTTGACTACCCCAAGGTCACCCAGCAGGAGTATAGGAGTGCAGTAACACATCTGGTTCATAGATAAGCCACTGCACCACTAAGTTGGAGGAGTGGGGAATCAAAGCCGGTTCTCCAGATTAGAATCCCACCTGCTCTTAACCACTTCACTGCACGCTGGCTTTTTTTAAGACCACTGGGATCATATACATAACTATATATTTAATTTGGGTACGACGGTTCTTCCCTTCTCCCTGGAAGCCCTTGGAAATTCTGTGAGCAGGATAATGCAAAACTAATTCTAAAAACACTCAAAAGTAGACGCCCTGACACTAAACATTTATTTTATGTACTTTAGACATTTAAAAAAAAACGATCTTGCCTTTGCACAAAAGTAGGGCCGTTAAAGCAGCAAACAGAAAGACATTAAAAAATCAACTTAAAATACACATAAAATACCAATTAAAATAGCAAACCAGCAAAGAATCAATAAGGTAACACAAAAAGGAACAAACAAGTCATCACTAAGCTGTTGAAAAAATCATGATAGAAGGGGACAGATGAATCACTTAGGAAGGGGATCCCACAGTTTTAGTGGCAGGATAGAGAAAGGTCTTTCTCAAAATTGCTGCAATGTAGTTTCAGGTGTATTAACAGATATATTCCAAAGTTGCTTGTTGCAGTGAAGACTTTTCAAGAGTAGATATGTGCATCAGACCTAAGGAGATGGGAACACAGAGGCTCATTCCGCACTTTATACTGAATAATGCACTTTCAAACTGCTTTCAATGCTCTTTGAAGCTGTGTGGAATGTAAAAATCCACTTGCAAACATTTGTGAAAGTGGTTTTGAAAATGCATTATTTAGCATGTGCTTGGCTCAAAGAGACAGAGATTGGTGAAATAAGCCCCAGTGAACTTGGCATCTTCTACCTTCCCAAGAATACATGAGATGGCTGCTCCTCTATAAGGCATCATATAGAGGTTTAATTCTTCCCTATGGAATACTTCAGACAAAACTTACACCTGACCATACAGCACCATAGGTGCCAACTTTACTTGTTTTTTTAAGTGCATGTCAGAAGGGGGCCACTTACAGTTCCACTACATGGGAGCCAATACCATCAACATATGAACTGCAGCAGGGTGGGCTGGGACTGGTAGGTGAAAATGGCTACAGCAGAGGGCTATGTCACCTGCCTGCTCTGGCCTATCCACCAAAGAAGGGAGAATTCATGCTGCACTGTACTGCACAGCTAGGTCACATTGGGCAAAGCTAAGCCAGGTGCATCTGTTGCCAGGTCAGGAGAGGCTGACCTGGGCATCTGTTTCATCCTGTAGGCCAGGCCAGGCACGTTCTTCTCCATGTAGAGACAAGGACAGGCCAGGCATATTCTTTACCACATTGTTTACCTGCTTCGGCTGCATCTTGATGCGCCCGCAAGCTTGCTGCAGAAAAATTCTCCATGCCCTGTGGAGCAAAGGGAGACGCGCCTAACTTGGGACCAGAGTAACCCTGACGGGGTTGTAGTCTCCAGGGTGTTGGCCCATTAGGACTTTTTCCAGAGGCATGAAGGGCCAATCCATCACTGAACCAAAGTAGACTAGGAAAAAAGTAGGGGAGGAGCTAGAGATTGTGAGAGACAAAAGATATAACAAGAATTTAGAATCTGAGAGAGAGAGAAGGAAATGGCATAAATATATTTTTAATTTGGTTACTACGAGCTTCTAATAATATGTGCTCGCAACCACACATGCATTACCCTGAAGCGAACAATACAGAATTACCCATATTATCATTAAAGGTATCGCTTTCCGGTAATGTGCAAAATATAGTTTCTCAACAGAAGAGTATGTTTATAAGGAATAAACTTTTATAGAGAAACATATAAACAAGGAAACCTGTTTTGTGCTCTCCCCACCCACCCCCTTAACTGAATCAACCACAATTATTTTGCTGGCTAATATTGTCAAGACAAGATAGGACATGCCATTTCCTGTCAGGACCTGGGCTTCTTCAAAATAATTTTGTGTGTTAATAATGTGGTTTTGATGCAGAAGATTAGGGATGAGTGAGCTATCTCAGATAAGAGTCAACAGTGACACATCCAAAACCTTCATAATTTCAGCCAAATTACCAGAGCTTTTGAATAGAGTTATCCTTACTTTTCCCCTATTATTTATTTGTTCTATAATTAAGATTCATTCAGTGATAATCAAGTGTTTTGTGTGGTTAATGATTGTGAGGTGCTTTCCAGAGGTGTGGAAGTACCTAATAACTGCAGAAACAGAGGAACCATTATCCTTCAGGGATAAAGAGTTGAATTATGTACTTAGAGCTGACAGTCTCAATTCAGAATGTTCCCTTGAATTTCACACATTATTAGCTGCAGCGTCTCATAATTGGGCCTTGTAATGACTCAGAACTGAAGCCAGATTTTGCTTGGTTTAGACAGCAATATTTTGGAGGAAGCTCACCAGCACAATGAGAGCTCCCACAATAAACCCAAGATTTACCTAAAGGTTTATATGCATCATATTACATTTATATCCAGTGAATGTGGGTAGTATTGTATAAATGAATGCAGAGGATGAGGGAAGAGAAGTTGGCTGGATTTAACCAAGGATCTGGGCATGCTCTTTACGTTATTATTATTGATGATAGCGTGCTTGCACGCGTGCGATGTCCCAGCTGACTTACAGCAGCCCAAGAACTCTCTCAGCCCCCACCTACCTCCCAAGGCGCCTGTTGTGGGGAGAGGAAGGGAGGGAGTCTACCTGCTCTTAATCACTACATCACACCAGCAGTTGAGGAGGGTGCCTAGGCCAGTGTTGTGATGTCATCATTGAAGTGGCAAAATGATCTATGGTATGCACTGGAAGCGGAATCACAGTATTGCTGGTGACAGGGGACACTGATATTTCAGCAGGAACACTATGGTAAAAATATCTTCGATCATAGAGTTTTGTCCAAATAGCAGAGTGTCCCTGCTTCACTAGCAACAGGACAATATAACTGTAAGGAATTCCATAGAAGCAGAAATAAAAGGCTTTTTGGTGTAAAAGACCGTTTATTCAGACATCCTAGAAAGCTCACGTACACGACGTGGCAGGAATAAAGTCTCCCGCCAGAAGCACAGGTTATAACTCTGTCCATCCCATCCCCCCTCCCGGATTCCCATGGGAACGGAGTTCTCATCTCTCTCGCAGAGATAAGGTCTCCGCCAAAGTCTCCGCCGCAGATGCTGGCCCATCGCCCGGGTTATGGAATGCAGTCAAGGCCAGGCGGCTGTCCCGATCATCAACACCATTGAATCCTTTACACTCTGCCTCCCTTAAAAAAGACTTCTCCCCCCCAGGTTTGTGCGGAAAGGTGCGATGGAAAGCAGAAATGAGGGCGGGGAAGTCAATATTTTCGGAATAAACCCATTGATTATACCCAGAGGAATTATCCCACGCAAGAGACTAAATATTACCAGCGGATTTCGCGATTAAAGCGAGAGTCCAGGATGGCGTCAATTTAAGTAATGCTTGTGTGCATCAATTATGGTCGGTGGGGAGTCTCTCCGGCGGGTCATGCCAGGCATCGGAAACGGGAGCCTCTTGAGCAAACTGGAATGGAAGACAGGATGGATATTACTTAGAGAATTAGAGCAAGTCCAATCCGGCAGCAGTGACATCATTAATCACTTTAGTAATCTGAAAAGGTCCCATACCGAATCTTTTGCCCAGTTTTGAAAAATCAAATTTATGTAATGTCTCTGAGATTTTTGGTAGACAAATACACCCAGGCGCCCACACGTAAAGTGGAAATCCGAGCGGTGCTTATCCGCTTTGAAGTTTTTGGGAGTCTTTAGTCTGTTGTGTAAAGGCGGTCTGGACCGCTTTTCCACCCTCGGCCAGAGATGAAATCCACTGTTGAAACTCCGGAGGATTTCCTCCAAGCGGCTTCCGCAGGTAGTTGCGGCAACGGAGGGAAGGATCTACCAAGACATCAATAATTCGAAGGGGTTTTTTTTTTTGTACTGCTATGAACCGCATTATTGTAGGCGTATTCTGCAAACGGAATTAACTTCGCACCAATTGTCTTGGTGATAGTTGGTGTAACAACGTAAATGTATTTCTGCTCCAGGGTTCTGTTCGTTCTCTCTGACTCAATCCGTCACTTTGAACGTGGTAGGCGGCAATTGCCGAGGCTGCCCCCAACAAACCCAGAAAAAGCTTTCCCAGAACTTTGAAATGAATTGGGGCCCATGCGGTCGGAGACCACCAGAACGAGGGCGGAGTGTAGACGGTAACTATGCTCAATGAACAGACGCTACTAACTTAGGAGCGGAGGGGATGGAAGCACATGGGATGAAATGGGCTTGTTTAGAGAATAAAGTCCACCACCTCCCACAAGACCGAAGTGGTTGCCTTTGACTTTCTGTGGCAAAATCCGGTAATAAAAAATCCATGGAGATGACTTCCAGGGGCGAGGGAGGCCACCAGGGAGAGGCTTCAACAGACCATGGGGTTTTCCCTGAACGGTTTTGGGCTTCCGCTTCGCAAACAGAGCAACCTTTGATATATGTCTTCAATGTCCATGCGCATCGCGCGCCACCAAAATTGACAGCGGGCCAAATGCAGAGTTTTTAGAAGCCAAAATGTCCAGCCAAGCCGGGGCATCATGACAGGCCTCGGAGAACCTGCTTACGGAGGGGAGGCACGCACCAACAATCCCCTACGCCAAAACACCATTCTCCAGGCGCAATTGGGAGTCACCTTCCTCCGCTGGTGGCTCATAAGTAGTTCCGCCTCCTCGAAAGTTCTCGTAGGAAAGGAGAGACCAGGCTGGGAATGGGTGGAGAAGGAGGAGCGGACGTCTGAGATCGAGTGACAGCCAGCCCCAATTGGGAGGGGGAAAGAACAGTCGCGGCGGGATATCCCTGCAGAAGGCAGCTCCACCCCCCTCCCCGGGCAGGCGCGAGAGCGCATCAGCCAGTTTATTGGTTTTTTCCGGGAAAAAAATGGACAGTGAAAGAGAAACGAGAAAAGAAATCGGCCCAAGGGAGGTGTTTTTATGGAACATCTTGAGGGGTGGAGAGGGCGACCGAAGTTCTTGTGATCCGACCAAACTTGAAAGGGGTGTTTAGCCCCCTCCAGCCGAGTGCGGCCAAGTGGAAAGATGCTACTTTGATGGCCGCCAGTCTCTTTATCCCCCCTACAGTCCAGTTGAGCTCAGCACCGGAGAATTTCTTTGATAAATAAGCACCGCACGGAACCAGCCTATCATGCTTTATTTCTCTGCAACAGGGCTGCACCAAGCGCTTTGTCCGAGGCATCCACGTGAACCAGCAAACGGAAGATCTGGGTCAGGGTGTTTTAGGATAGGTTCGGGTAGTAAAAGCTGATTTTAAAAGCTGAAAGGCTGTCTGACATTCTTTAGACCAGGAAAGGGGGGGGCCCGAGGCTTGGCAGTCTGTGGATCTTTACCCTTAGTGCATTAAGAGGTCTGTGAGGTGGGAGAGTCAGTTCAGCTTAATTGGGGGCATAAAGTCCACGATAGAAATTAGCAAACCCTAGGAAAGATTGGAGTTCCTTTTCTCGATTGGTAGGGGCAGGCCATTGGAGGACTGCTTCAATCTTAGCAGGATCCATTTCTAGCCCCTCGGAAGAGATCCGGTAACCCAGCCAGTCGATAGAGGTTTGGTGGAAACAGCATTTAGAAAGTTTGGCAAAGAGGGAGTTGTTGAGCAAGCTGTTTACCGATACTTCCCAACCAATGCTTCATGCTCCTCCATGGTTTATCGTGAAGATAAATTAAAACATCATCTAAGTACACCACTACTCCCCTTGTATAATAAATCATGGAGAACTTCGTTGATAAGGGCCATAAAGCTCGGGGCCCCACTTAACCCGAATGGCATTATTAAGTATTCATACTGTCCAAATTTTGTGTTAAATGCAGTCAAATCGTTCATAGCCTTCCGCTAATCCTGACCCTGTAGTAAGCTTCTCTTTAAGTCCAAACTTAGTAAAAATGCGTCCCTTGCCCAATGCATCTAAAAGGTCCTTGATTAATGGCAAAGGGTATTTATTGGACAGGGAAACCGCATTGAGTCCTCGGTAATCCGCAGGCAGAGCCTGTAAAGACCCATCCTTTTAACAAACAATACAGGAGCAGCATGTTATTGTGTTTGGTAGCTCCTCGGTCGTATGAACCTCGCTGAAGCGAGGTTCTTGTCTAAGAAGGCACGAAGTTCCTTCTCCTCATTGGGACTCATCGCGGTAGATTCTACCCTTGGGCAGTTGCGCCCCTGGCTGTAATAACGATTTTGCAGTCAGTGTCTCTATGGGGTGGCAACTTGATCGCGATTCTTGCTCCCTGAAATACTCTGGCTAAAATCTTGGTAAGCCGGATTGGAGATGCCGGTAGAATCGAGAGCAATTAGAGCGTGCATCGCTGATGGAAGCCAGGGTATGTCATGAGAAGGTGAGTTTTCCCCCCAATTCATGTGCTCTCCGCAGGGAGGGTCAGTGAATTCTAAGATCCTTTCTTTCCAAATGAATTTTGGTTCATGCAACAACAACCATGGCATGCCCAGGGACTATAGAGTGTTTGACAATCGGCAGCCAGAATAAAACTAATTTTCTCCCAATGAAGGGTCAGCTTAGCGGAGGAGGACCGGTTGCATTTTGAACTGGGCCGGTCCTTCGGCCTCGACGAGGACTACCCGTCAACCATTTAGGTGAAACGGTATGGGCTTAGCCAGGGGACTTCCGGTCTAGTCCAAGTTCCTCCTGGCCACCTGGGGTCGCATTAAACAATGGGAGCACCCAGAATCTACAAGGAGCTGAAGGCTATAATTACGAGTATGCTTAGCGGGGTTGGCCAGAATGCGCTTGAATCGTAATGGGAGCTGCCTTCAACTCACCGCATCTGGAGTTGAACCCATATCCATGGGGGCTGAAGAGAGGCAAACAGCTGTTTCCCCTCTGGGTCACATAGCCGGTAACTGCCTTAGACGAGCCCGCTTGGGGGCGGCCCGGATTTGCGTGGTGGCTTGGCAGATGGGGTGCGCTACAAGTGACGGAGCGGTTGGCTTCTGGTTTTTTCGGGCAGTTGGCAGCTAGGATGACCCCGTCCTCCTCGCAGAAAAGACACAATCCCAGACGGCTATTGGCGCTTGGAGGTGGTTTCGGTAGAGGCTGCTGGGCTTGGCTTGCGAGTCGCTTAGCGGTGGTCGATAGCGGCCCGAGGTTTTGGGCGTGGGCGACCCCCGGCACCCAGCGTAATCCAAACGGTGATCGCCGCTTGAGATCCCTACCGGATCCAATCAGCAATAGTCGCGAGGGATCCGAATAAGAAACAATCGCTTCACGAAGTTTACCGTCAGTCGACAGCATCCGGAAGTATTCACATTTCATGCGCTCAGGCCACTCAGGAGGGAGTCGAGCAACTGCCATACGAAATTCACGGGGCAAAATTCTGCAAACGAGCGGTTGCCTTGCTGAATAGATTTGATGGCCCGGATGGCTTCATTTTCAACACCCGGATCTTGGAGGCGAGCCCTTAAGGCTTGGAGGAACGCCGGCACCGTCGCGATTATCCTCCCCTTGCGAATCAAAAAGAGTCACAAAGCCAGTCGACTGCCACTCCATCCAGAGACCGAACCGATGTCCCGTATTTTTTTCGGCGTTCAGACCGGTACAAATGCGTCATAGTCCTCCCATGTGGGCATCGAGTTGTAGGATGAAGTAGGGAAGTTTGGAAGCGGTCCCAGCTTGAAACGGGCACGTAGTGGAGGTCTGTAATATCACTCTCTCCACGGCCCTTGGCGCCCGCTGGGGCGGCGGCTGCGCAGGTTGAGGCAGCGGGGCAGGGGGGGCCGGAATCGGTGGAGGTGGGGGGTACCAACGCCGATTGCGCTGGTGTTCTGGTGGGAACCGGTCTTTGGAAGGTGGCAGAATCGCGAGCAGTAGGTGCTTTTAGCATTAAGCCCCTCTGGCGTTGGCTGTACCAGTGACAGCGTAGACTCCAACTTGGGGCATCTTGTCCTGCTGCTTCTTCAGTTCCTTCTCCAAGGCGGCTAAATCTCTCTCCTTGCGAGTCAAGGCATCCTGGTGCGCATGCAAAGCTGCTTTCTCTCGTTCCAGTTTGGCCAGTTAGGTCGTTGAACAGCTGCAGTTAGTTCGCTTTGCGTACGCAAGGCCTTCGCACCCCGGCGTTGACGCTGTATGTCCAGTTTGGAGTGTTCCAGGACTTTATCATGGTTTATTAGGTTCTTACTTTTATATTGCCGTTACCCAGCGTCTTTAACTGCGGTCCAATGAGAGTTGGATTTCTTTAGCTGCTGCTCCCGGTCTCTTTGCAGGTTTTCACGCTCTTGCTGCAGCTGCTCTCGTTCCTCTTCCCATAGCTGGCGTTCGCGGGCCCATGCTTCCTGGGCATCTACTTGTCGGCCCCACTTCCTCATCCCAGCTCTCTTTTGATGGGAGGGGGAATAGATCCGGATGGGAAGGCAGGCTTTCTTCGGATTCCTCTTCATCAGAATGTAGGACCTCGTGCCCACCGGCGGCTCCACGGGGCACCTCAGGTGCAGCTGCTGATCGAGGATCACCAGAGTCCCGTCGGAAGCTGATGCCGGATACCCCTCCCAATCCCCGATATAGTCCCGGTTTCAACGGTGGTCATAGGGCGAGACTGGTGCTATGCCACGCGATTGGATTCTTGGGAGCATCACCAAAATACGAGTCCAGGAATGGTTCAATGGACTCCTGTGTTGCCGCATGAAAGGTGGTCAGACCCGTCTCCTCCGTGGCGGGTTGCATCTGAGGTTTGTAATCCACACGGAAAGCGGGCGAATATCCGATCCACTGAAGCTCGATCCATGGAATAGCGCCCCAAAGCATTCATGCAAAGTCCACATGATGGAGCTCCTCGTCCCTACCGTCCCCAGCGAATGAGGGAAGACTTCGTGTTGATACGCGAAGCGAGAAGAAGTTACCAGCGAGACCACGGTTCCTCCAAATCCATAAGGGAAAGCTTCCGAACCCTCTTTGGGGGCTACCGCGCATTCCACAGATTCAGGAATATTCAACCTCTCCATGCCACCAGAGGTCAGCTGCGCTGGGGAGATAGATGAAAGACTAAGATTCCTGCCACAATGTAAGGAATTCCATAGAAGCAGAAATAAAAGGCTTTTTTTTGGTGTAAA
>NW_025950698.1:0-13251 GCF_021028975.2 Sphaerodactylus townsendi
ACACCCCCACAGAGAACAAAACTACACAATACAAACAACAAGGACTCACTGAACAAACACTAAGATGAATAGAAAGAGAAGGAAACTCTGGTAGCAGAGCTCGAACAGAGTGCTGCACTCCCTGCTAAGGCAGGAACAATACTGAGAAATAAGGGTGATGCCCACTCAGACCACAGGAAGTGACAAAATTAATTAGTCCTGCCTCCCTGGGAAACACCCAGAAAAGATGTCCACCTCCTCCAGTAGAAAGAACTGTGCAGAAGCTAAGCTGGTATTAGAAGTTCTCCTGGGCTGGATTCACATACAGCAACCGACTTCTCAGAGGATAAACAGGACCAACAGCCCTCCACATTCTTCCCCCACAGCAGGAGTTGAGGAAAAAATAGCCCCATGGTGAAGAAGTGCAGGATTGTAGCTCTTGCTTCTACTGCCAAGTCTGAACACTACTTTGATATATGTCATTTCATAGGATGAGGCAATGTCAGAAAGTCTTGCGGGTTCAATCTATTCATAGGAGCCAGCCCCTGCTAAACTTGCATACTAAAACCCAGAAAACTGCATATTGATCTATACTTTACTACTGCCCTGACCTCCAACCCCCTGTTGTGGCAAAGTCCTTAACCAGCTGCTAAACCAGCAGCTAAGACAGAATAGTCAATCTAAGTCAGCTCAGTGTCTAAACAGGAAGCCCATTATATAGCATATTAGAAGACAAACAAGATATGTGTGTGCAGAATCTTGTCAAGACACAGCTGACTTATGAGGATCCCAGCAAGGGGATTTCAAGGCAAGTGATTAGACAGAAGTGGCTTGCCATTGCCTTTCTCTGCAGAGTCTTCCTTGGTGGTGTCCAAGCAACACATAAACATAACATTTTTTTTAAAAAAAACTAAGACGTATATTTAGAACTTCTAATAATGTTCAAGGAATGAAAAAGCATCCACAAGAGTTCTAGTTTTCAGTTTAACTTGTTGCTGAATTCCACACATACTTTCCTACTAATTGCATACAAAAATAAACTTAATTGCATACAAAACTAAACTGAAGGTGCCTTTCACTGGTGGATTGGTAAATCCTGCAATCCATCAGTGAAAGGCATCTGCAGTCATCAATACTCACAGCTTTCCCCTCCCCACAGCAGACTTTCTGACCCTGGAAAGTTGTAGAATAATAGGTATATGGCCCTGAAGTGAAGAAGGGGTACCCTCTTGAAACTTCTGTGAACTGAGGTCCATTGACGGAAGAGAAATATGAGAGCATTTTTGCTCCCTTCCCTTACCCAATGTAGCCTCCCAAGTCAGCTAGCCATTTCATCATGTGGGTTCAATAACTATAGGAATAAACTTTCCAGATGTCAGAATTTCAGCAATACCTGCATGATCCTTCCATTGTCCTGGCACTAGATCCTACACACAGGCTTCCTCTGGCTTCAGCAGTATTTCTTACAATTGATTGCCAAATAGTATCTTCTTATAAATACGAAAGAAGGCAAGCCAACAAATATGCATTATCATATTTAAGTTTTCATAATGAAGACATTGTTTTCATAATGATGACATTGACATTTTTGCCAGCTGTATAAATTGATGTCTATGAAATCAAATAAAATGTGCAATTAGTCTGCAAATTAATAATCCTAGGCTTACTGGAATAATTGCATATGCAGTTACAGTTTATAATACTTTTTAAAGATCAGTATTAATACATTTTTACATTCACAATTACGCCCTTTGTTAGGAAAAAAGACAGAAAGATACCATGCTTACAAACGTTGCTTTTTAATTTTTAAAAGCACAATAATGCCTTTCAATTTCCACTATTAGTTAGATAACTATTTCAATCATAATGAGTTTAGTATTTACCTAGTTTTGCCAGCCTGGCTGAAACATTTTTCAGCCTCAGTCTCCAGATTAATATTTATACAACTCATCAAACGTTAGATAATAGTAGATCTGATCCTTCCAAACCATTTATCTGCTTGAACAGTACTGTATGCTAATCTTATACTTGCCCTAGTTATGCTTTTTCTTTCCCACTAATTCACACTTCTCCAAAAACAAAGAAAACAACCCCCCCAAAGTAAACAAACAAAAATAAATAAAACTTTCTTGTCCTTTTTTTTTCTTCTCATAAAAAAACCGTGCCCATTGGCCAAAGGAAATGACAAATGGACAAAGGAAGTGAATTTGCTTCTTCCAATTGCATGTCTTATGGTATTGGAGTGGGACGGAAGGATAATGCATATATTCCAGATGAAGGACAAGTGGTCCAAAGCTTGCAGAATGCTTCCTTCCTACTCAGCCTGCTCTCCAAACTGGATCTCCAAACTGGGTCTCTTGACACAAGGGAAACAAGGGGAAGTACTGGACATGACATGGAGAACATAGGCAAATACCTCTTCCCAGGAGACATGGAAGTCCCATGACGTGGAGGACATGGGGAAATACCTCTTCCCTTCTGCTCATGGAAGAAGACTGTTGATCAGTTACTGAGGACTGTTGATCAACTACTGAGCTGTGCAAGGCAATGCCTTGCCAATAGAAATTCTTTTTGCCAATAGAAATTCTCACTGCCTCTTTAGCTACAAACAATCTTGTAGCATGTGTGTGTGTGTGTGTGTGTGTGTGTGTGTGTGTGTGTGTGTGTGTTTTTTTTTTCAAAAGACAACACTTTTTCTCAGGAAAAAACTGAACAAAGTGATTGTTGCTACATAAAGTACATAACATAAAATACATAATATCTGATATCCATTCTCTGGTATCTAATTAAAACATTATTTTGACCAAGCAAGAATAATAATTAGACATTAGTGCATTATGAATGTTTGGCTTAGTCACTGTAAAAATTTTAATGCTTTAAAATAAAGATTCTTCAAGTATTTCTGAATATATGTCATACAGCAGCTCAACAAACTGAAGCACTTAAATAGCCATCTTTTTACAATGCAGTTCACTCAGGGACATAGGTATAGATTTTTTATGGGGGGGTTCGAAGGTGGGGCCACACCCCCACCTGCCCAGGGCATGACCACGCCTCCCCAAGCCCCGCCCCTGGCCTAGCACTTATAAAAGCAGCTCTCCGAGGTAGGGGATGGCAGACTCCCATCCCCTGCCCCTCCCCTCTGGGCTGAGGCATAGAGGGAAAATGGAGCCTGGTGCAAAATTTGAGTTTTGCGCCCCCCCACCCAGGGCAGCCACTGTGATGCAGGAATCCACCCCCAAACAGCATCACTTTCAATGGTGTTTAAACTAGATCCACCTTAAAGGGAGAATCTGGGGTCCCTAGTTAAACAACATTAGAGAGTGATACTGTTTAAGATGAATTATCCCCACCCTGAAACAGCATCACTTGCAATGTGGTGTAGTGGTTAAGAGCAGGTGCATTCTAATCTGGAGGAACCAGGTTTGATTCCCCGCTCTGCCACTTGAGCTGTGGAGGCTTATCTGGGGAATTCAGATTAGCCTGTGCACTCCCACACACGCCAGCTGGGTGACCTTGGAAGTAGAGTCACAGCTTTTTGAGGCTCTCTCAGCCCCACCCACCTCACAGGGTGTTTGTTGTGAGGGGGGGGGGGCAAGGAGGTTGTAAGCCCCTTTGGAGTCTCCACCACAGGAGAGAGAAAGGGGATATAAATCCAAACTCTTCTTCTTCTTCTAAACCCCAGGACCTCAGATTCTCCCTTTAAATCCATGCCGAAGGGGGTGGATTTAAAAGGAGAATCTGGGGAAATTTGGGGGGTGCCTGCTGTCAGGGGTGCAATGGTTAAGCTAGAAGCACCAAACTTTCAGGGTATCTTTAGGAGTCTCTCCTAATGATACCACCCAGGTTTGGTGAAGTTTGGTTCAGGGGGTCCAAAGTTATAGACCCTCAAAGGTGTAGCCCCATCTCCTAAGCTCCCATTGAAAACAATGGAGGATGGGGCACTCCCTTTGGAAGTCCATAGCTTTGGACCCCCTGGACCAAACTTCACAAAACCTGGGTGGTATCAATAAGATACTCCCCTGATAATGCATCCCAGGTTTGGTGAAGTTTGGTTCAGGGGGTCCAAAGTTATGGACCCTCGAAAGTGTAGTCCCCATCTTCTATTAGTTCCCATTGGAAACAATGGAGGATGGGGGCACCCCCTTTGGGAGTCCATAACTTTGGACTCCCTGAACCAAACCTTACCAAACTTGGGTAGTATCATCAGGTGAGTCCCCCAAACAATCCCTGAAAGTTTGGTGCTGTTAGCCCAAACAATGCGCCCCCTGCAGGCCAAAAAATGAAAAAGCACTAAAACGTTTTAAAAACCCACAAACGGGTGGGCGGAGCTTCGGACATGAATGGGGGGGTTCAAACCCGAGAACCCCCCCTTACCTACATGCATGAGTTCACTACAGAGTGATTCCAGTTTAAGCCTACTGAAATCAGTGGGTTAGACTGGAGCAACTCTGCAGTATCAAACACTATGGAGTTACATGACCCTGCAACTCAGTTACAGGGCAGTAAATTGTTGTAACAAAATTGCAATGGCAAGCAGCCTAGCAGGACAGACATAACTCATTTGTATCAATACAAGCCAATTTGTGCACTAATACCACAGTGCAGATAAGCTAGCCACCATTGTGTGAAATGGTTAATATTTAAAAATGGCAAGATAGCAAAATGCAGAAATGAAAAGCTTGCTTCAACTCATGAACCTAGAGTATCATCTGGGGGGTGGGGACTGAATGTGCCGGTGGAAGTGGCATGGGCTTCCACCAATAGAAATACCCCTCCAGAGCACTTACACTGGTGAAGCTGCAAAATCTCTGGCATGCAGTTGCTCCCCTGGAACTGGGATGAGGAATGGGATGCTGAACCAGCATTCCAGAGCCCCTGCTGCCTTTAGAGTAGGGGTGGCACAAGGTCGTGGTCGGGAGTATAGCCAATATTAGTTGGTTTCGTCCTGGTCATTCACCAGTTTATGCTGATGATGGGGAATCTGGACTTACACAATCCTTTTGGGTCATTAAGTCCATTCAGCCCCATAGAGCCTTCTCAGTGGCAAGGAGGTTATTTTGTTTTAGAAGCCTCCCTGCACTGCCGGGAAGCCTCTCTGGAAGCAGTGGGATGGCATGGTTGTGATGCTGCTGCCACCTGCCTCGCCACTTGGATGGGGCTGCCTGTGTAGTGAGCTAGTGTAGTGGGCTAGGATTTGGGAAGGCTTTGTTCAAATTGCCACCCTGCCATGAAAGCTCACTAGGTGGCCTTCAGCCAGTCACTCTAACAGGGTTGTTGAGAGGCTAAAGACTTCAAATTGGCTCACTACTGCTCTCTCCATTCCTTTGCCCAGAAAGGGTAAGTCAGAGGATGGCTGATAATTGGGTAGCTACATTTTTCTGTAGGAATGGTTTCTCCCAATTACCAACATGTAGGGATGGTTTCCCCTGATTACCTAGACTTTAACACATTAAAAAACAAAATACACCCCCCAGTATTTGATTTAAAAAAATCTTAACCAGGGATACAACAGAAATAATTCTTAAACTCACTTTCGCATTTTAATCAACTGGAAGATTGTATAACTGAATACGTAATGCTATTTGTGTTTTTTATGGAGTTTTAATTTGTGAATTTGATTTGATTTTTATGTATTATTGTTTCCGGATGTCTGCTGTATACCACCCAGAGCCCTCTGGGGGTGGGCAGTTATAAAAATCTAATAATTAATTAATTAATGTGCTTAATTAATAATTAATTAATGTGCTAACTTTGGTAAAACATCTGTTGGAATGCCTCTGCATATGTGAAGGGGGGAGCTGAGTCTAAGAAAGGCCCCCCTCCCCCAGTGAATTTATGGCAAAATCGATGAGTCAAACAAAGCATTTCTTGATTTCTTGCTCAGTTTCATATTTACTACATTATACTAGCTCTTCATAGGCTGGCTATTGTAAAATGTAGGCAAAAGAAAACACACCCTCAATGCCTCTTCACACATTGTATACAGACTCAGTCTGGGTTTGCACCCTGTGGTAGAAGTAATGTAATTGTACATAAGTTATGGGTTATGTGATCAAGGCTGTAATGTATATGGCTTCAGCATTCCTCCCTGCACCATTCTCCCAGTTTGAAACAGAGGTGGGGTGGGAACACTACTTGGAAAAACCCATATGTTCCCTGGAATACACGTGGGTTTCTCCAAGAGGTCCAACAACACCACTTCAGGCTGTTTCATGCTGGGGAAATGATACTAAGGGAAGACCCCTTCTCCATGGTCCTGATCTTAATTGGGTACCACACATGAAGGAACTGAAAAGAATATTCAACTTGCATGTGGTTGCTTAATGTCTGACAAAGGATACAACCCAAACCCAACCTGTGTATTCAGTAACACATGGAGAGACCTAGCAGTGGATAGATCTGACATTATCCACAGTGCTACTCATGACTATATCATTTCTTCTAGAGCTCAGAAAACATACTTTGACCACATATGTGTGTTTCTGAGAGCAGCTTTGTTTTCACAGTGCTGAATGCCAATATCAGATGTGAGATTGAAACATTAGATGGCTGCTGGTCAGCATCTTGATATCATAATACAGGAATGCCAAAAGAACTGAACTTTGTACTGCTGTTATTGCTGATGTATAGCAGATTAGATGCTGGTGGACGGTTGCCATTTGATGACATAGTGTTGTTTTTATCTGTTCATAGATCTTAATGATGCAATTCCATTTCTCAATTAACTAAATTGAATACTTGGCAAGTTACTGCCAGAAGAAATTTTTTTTCAAGAAATGTTCACTGTAACTTACATTTATAAAAAGAACATATTGTTCTTAACATTTTATCAGTTGTCTGGCACAGTATCTTATCAAGTATCCTGATATGGGAACGTGCTTTTTTTCACATTTTGCTGCACTGTTTTATATCTAATTTCTACTATCGCATTTCATGTTATCAGTCCAATTGGAGCTGACCTGCATTTCTTGCAGTACATTTACAGCCAAATCCAGAGTGGGGAGACTGAACGGAGTTGAAGAGGCAGTGGGACTCTACATTGGCAGAAATGCCCTCACTGGGACACTTTCCAGAGTGGAGGGGCAAATCCACCAGCAGGTGGCTGCCAGGGCCTCCCAGAATGCCCTGAAATGGTGCAGAGTGCCACATCGGCACCTATGCACCTTCGCTGGCTCTGTTGGCATAGCAGGGTCATCTTCGAGTGGAGCTGATGTTAGCCCGCTTCCATCCTCAGATTCCCTCCCTTGGCACCACTATGCAGGACATGGATTTATGCCACCCTTTCGGGTGGAGAGCTTTTTGGCTGCAGGGACTCTTTTTTGTTTTTTGTCTCCCTTCACTGCCAAAAAGCACTCTGGAGGTGACAGGGTGGCACCTAACCCTGCCCATATTCAAGCAGGAGACCTATTCATAGAAGTCTGTGAAGACAACAATTTGTTAATTGCAAACAAATAGTTGCAAACATAAAATCAAATTTTAATTTATTTTGGTATGCCCATAAAGGTATCTGAATTCTGAAAGAAACATATTTTGCTGAGACATATTTCTGAAGAAGCTAGTTGTAGATGCAGGTGAAACATTAAGAAAAACTACCATTAAGAGGAGGCAAGGAAAAAATGCCTGTCACATCTACTACACAAAATGACATATTGTTCTGATAAAGTTTGTTGTGAAAAACTATTACAAGATAAGAAGGAGAATATTACTAAATGGGTAGCAAAATTCTGTCTATTCATTATGAAAAAGAAAAAATGATCTGAACATGGTATCCCCCTTAGATATTTTATTTTGTTTAGTATTCTTATGCTGTGTGGTGTGTTTACAAAGTATAAAGATATATAGATGGATAGTGCTGGAATACGGGAGAGAGATCTGCATTCTTGCTTTGTTGTAGATATTTTGGAGTTTTGTAATATATCTGGTCATTGACTGTAAATAAAGTCTTCTTCTTCTACCATTAAGAGAAAAACCTAGAGCCATATAGCATAGAAAATCCACAACAGCCAGTTGATTCTGGCCATGAAAGTCTTTGACAATACAGATCAAAAGGAGACTAGGAAGGGCAGCAACCATGAAGGAGCTAGAAAAGATAAAGTGTAAGAATGTGTTCTTGGCAACCAAATCAAGTCAATTTGTGCCATAGTATTCACTATTACTACGTATAGATGTGAAAGCTGTTCGATGAAAAAAGCTGACAGGAAAAGATTCCTGTGAAATGTGGGGTTGCCAAAAAGCCAGGTAAGTGAGTTCTAGATCAAATCAAGTCTGAATTGTTTGTGGAAGCTAAAATGACTAAACTGAGCCTATCATACTTTGGTCACATTATGAGAAGACAAGAATGCAAAAGACCATAAGGCTAGGACAAATTGAAGGCAGCAGGAAAAGAGGAAGTTGTAATATGAGATGGAATGACATCCTGCTCATATGACTTTAGGCTGTGGCCAACCCAGTGCTTGGAAAGGACTTCCTTCAGCAGTCATGTACGCAGAGATGAAAAAAAGCTTCAGAGAATTAGTCACAAAGAATGTCCAGAGCCAGTCTTGGGGGCTACTCTTGGAGCAGTATTTTGTGGCACTAATTGCCTTATTCCTGATTTCAATTTAGGCTCAGTCAAGTTGGATGGTTGGAAGCAATTTCCCCATCAAATGGCTTGGCCCAGGTTTTACTAGCGGGTGGAGTGACATGGTGACAGGCCAGCCACCCCACTTTAAAATTTCTTCTTTCTCCTGTAACTATGATGAAACATTTTGTTTGACAGCTTCTGGAAAGAGTTGGTGGAGAGAGGCAGAATGGGTAATCACATCCTATAAATATTAACCATAAATACTCCAAAAACTGACAGTTGCAAAAGCCAACCTATCTACCAAAACAAACTGCAAAAGTTGTCCACACACCTTTAAATTGGCCCAGATGAGTGGACTGATGCCATTTTCACTGGGAATAATAGTGTGATTGGATGTCATCAAGACTAGAGATGCACATAGAGTTGACAACCTTCAGGTGAAAGCTGGAGATCTCCTGGGATTATTGCTGATTTCAAAACTACATAGTTTGCTTATTACTATTTATTTAAAACATTTATTCTACTTTTCCTGGAGGAAATGGCTGCTTTTGGAGAAAATGGCTGTTTTGGGAGGTGGATTGTGTGCCATCATACCCTAGGTTCCACCCTCAAATCTCCAGGTATTCAGAGTTGGCAACACTAGATATGTACCTGAAAAAAATCTATGGTTTTTGGATTTGAGAAACAAGTTCTGTAATAGTACTTTCGAGAATTGCCCTTTCAAAAATAAATAAAAACCAAATAAAATTAAACTATTTCAGAATTCTGTTTTGATGTTTATATTCTGTTTAAATTTGACTTTGAGGATTTTGCCTGAGTCCTTGCAGACTCTCAGATTTGATCCATGTTTATCCTACCATTAGAATCATCACTCTTATATAATCAAATTAACTTATATTATTATATTTAAAGAACGTATCAATACGTTTTCCTTTTGAGCTCAGCAAGTTCCCACAGACCTATCAGCCCAGACTTCTTTAAAAAAAAAGAGGAAAAGGTTAACCCTTATTCCCAGATATGCAAACTGGGACTGGATACAGCTAGGAAAACATAGCTTGATTAAAATAAAAGGCCCAACTGATGCCTGAAAGCAACCCATTTCTATCCTTTGAGTGAGGGTCCAAACTCCTTTTATCCATACCTTAACCAGAAAGCAAATCTCCCCTTCAAGTTATCACATCGAATTTTAATTGTTTAAAAAATAAGCAGCCACCATACCAAGCTGGCTTCTGGAATTCTCAGCATTCAACTTTTCCCATTAATTTATTGTCATAGGCCTAACAAATCTGTACAGTCACAAAATATTTGTATGCAAAACTCAGACAAAAATAGAATGAATGCAAATATTAAAAAATCACAAAAACAAAACTTGCTTTGTAAATCTAAACACAAATATATCTCAGGAATGGGTCTAATGAATCTACTGAAACAAAAAAAACTTCATTGGTATGCATCCATGAAAGAATTATTCAGAGATACCAACCACTGGCTTCTTAATGGCAAATAGCATGCTTGTTATTAAAGCTCTTCAGATTTGCTCTACAGACTGCATTGGGAGAAAGCTACCCACAAATGTTGCTATTCACTGCTTTACTTCATGTAAACATATTTGCTCAACTACTGTGTGACCTATGGAAATGTGTTCAGAGTCCCTCATTATTCTAAGTGATTGGTAATTCTTTTCTTACCTTTTCTCTCATTTTCAGAGACAGGTATTGTGTTTATTCTTTGGGGGAATATAAATAACACATTTACCAAAAAATCAAGCCAAAGTTATTGCTGACATTATGAAGACAGCAAATGACAACTGAAAATAACCTCAGTTAATAATGAGCTTTGTCGCTGGAGGCCCAGGTCACCCAAGTAGCTCAGACAGCTTTTTACCATCTGCGGCAGGCACGGCAACTGGCCCCGTACCTCTCCCGTTCTGATCTAGCGACAGTGATCCATGCAATGGTCACCTCCAGTTAGACTACTGTAACTCACTCTATGCGGGCTTGCCTTTAGCCATGATCCGGAAATTAAAACTCATTCAGAATGCAGCAGCCAGGCTGCTTACTGGCAGTTCGAGCAGGGATCGAATCACACCGATCCTATACCATCTGCACTGGCTGCCGATTAAGTTCCGGATTATGTTTAAAGTGTTGGTTTTGACCTTTAAAGCCATTCGCGGTCTTGGACCTGCATACCTGAGGGACCGCCTCTCCCCATATTGCCCCGGTAGGCCCCTGCACTCCCCAGAGGAGGACCTACTCATGATCCATGGCCCCAAAAATGATCAGACTGGCCTCCATGAGGGGCAGGGCCTTTTCAGCCCTGGCCCCTACCTGGTGGAACAGGCTCCCTAGGGAGATCAGGGCCCTACTTGGGACCACAAGAGTTTCCATGGGGGGGGGGCCTGCAAGACGGACCTGTTCCGCCAGGCGTATTGGCCAGCCTTGTTAAAAATATAACTACCATGTCATCTGGCCTCCAGTGGGCACAAAAAGGGGGGAGGGGGCAGCCAGACGCCTTCCACATTTTTAAATGGGTTCTGTTTTTATATAATTGATATTTAAATTATGTTTTAAGGTATGTTTTAACCTTGTTGTGAACCGCCCTGAGCCCTCAGGGGGAGGGCGGTATACAAGACAAACAAACAAACAAACAAATTAAAAATTAAAAATTGACCATAGTGATTAACTGGTCCCAAATAATTGAAGAGCAGGACCTGATTACCACTGGTTTTTATTACAGCATAATATAATTACTCTTTAAAAATATAATTTGAATTATATCAAGGGAGGGGTTTTTTATTTCAAATGCCTAAACCATGAAATTAGTCCAAACACAGACATTCCTGAAATGGTCTTCACTTTATGCTAAAGATATTAATATTTTGTCATACATAATGCTGTTGCAAATCAAGTACATATTCTATGATTATTACTGTTAGTTCACAATATGAGACAACTCAACAATATTTTATGCTTACTCAGTTTTTCTTATTTGCATTTTTATCGACTGTATAATGCAAACATATGCCTTAAAAGCTGTAACTAATGAGCAGGCACATGTAGCATATTTAATCACTGGGATTCTTACTAGAACCTGCCCACGTGGGAGCTGCTTGTGCTTTGATTTTGGTTCATTGTCACAATAATAGGAATGGTGAGAAGAGACAGTAAAGCGGGGAGGGTAAGTCCATGGATATGTGAAATTTTACACTCTAGTATTTATTCCACGTAGATTCCATTTGCAGTGCTAAGTGTATAATTTAGAGACACTCACTTATATTTAGCAGTGTTGGAAAACTGGTTGTTTGTGGACTTGTCCCAACATTAACTTTCTAGTTGCCAGCCTATGATAGGCAACCTCCTGCCCTCGTGCTCCATCTTATACATTCTCTGGATGAAGCAGCAGGAGAATAAATGGGAGGTAATGGAGGCACAAATACTGTGATGTCACTTCCGGATGAGTGCAAGGAAGTCCTACAGCATCACAATGGTCACCATATTGTCATTTCCAGGCACTCATGTGGAAGTGGCATCATAGTGTCAGTGAAACTTTGTTCTAGGTTCCTCCTCCCTAATGTTTCCAGGGGTTGCTAGTTCAGGGCTAGCAATCCTTCCTAACATCAGATAACCTTAGTTCTGGAACAAGGGTTTCAAAATGCTATAGAAGATATACAGTGGCTGAGCACAGTAAGATGGTTTTAGGCCATATTTCATTATGTTAGACCAGGGGTCGGCAACCTTTAATACCCAAAGAGCCATTTGGACACGTTTTCCACAGAAAAGAAAACACTTGGAGCCGCAAATACTTTTTGACATCTAAAATGAAGATAACACTGTATATATTCTCATGCAGGGAGAAGTTCCCTTCTTTGGGGCCCATTTTTACCCATCAAAGCAAAAAAAAAAAAAGGGGGGGGGGGAAAAAGCCTGTTGTTTTTTTACATGATTCAAATGACCAGCAATAGAACCCCCATTCCACACATTTCTCTTTTCTTGTGTTGAAAGACACTGATTATGCCCCCAGAAAGAACCCCCTCAAATTCCACTTGGATGGTAGATCAAAATTGGTGCCTTTAATGGGGTTGTCAACGTCTGGGGGGGCTGAACTTGTCCCCCCCCCAAGAAAATGTCTGCCATGGAGGGTGGACTTGACAGCCATATTCCTCATTGAGCATGGCCCCCGTCCTGGTTTCAAAAGCCACAGCTTCTGAGCATCTACCCCCAAATGTCCTGGGATTTGCCCAATGGGAGTTGGCAACCTGCAACAACCATGGCTGATGATGATCCTGGCCTTCCTCCCTTCCACAATCTACAAGCTTACCCTCCACTGGCTTACTCTGAAGTAAACCTTCTAAGATTCACGTGCAAGGCTTTCCCCATGCGCTCCTCCCCTCCTTGGCAATGCAGAAGGAAACAATTCCCACCCACCCCGCCTCCCCATTAAACAGCCCCAATGAGTGCAACCTTGCAGAGCTGCAGGTAATAACTCCTTAAAAACCTGACATCATATTTCTCACTTGCTCAGCCAGGAAAGCCCCTGGAGCTAAGTGGGGCTGCAGAGGGGGGTCTGCAACCCAAGGTGGTGCTGCTGGGGTCCCCCATGTGATCCTACCCCCAAGAAGGACCCAGGGGAGGTGGGAAATGAGGCCACCCAAAGCAGGGTCGACCCCTGACCCCCAAATTCAAGGGGAATGGACAAAGTTAGGATTG
>NW_025950699.1:0-13247 GCF_021028975.2 Sphaerodactylus townsendi
TTTTTCATAGTGTTCAGCCTGCAATTGTTTTCTCTTTCCACAGAGGAAGTGTGTGATCCAGCAAATGAAATGAAGCAGCATTCTGTGAATGAAAAAGGAGTGATATATTCAGATGGAAAAGACGGCACTGAATATTCTGGTGCCCTGAAAAAGAAAGAAGGAAAACAGCCAACTAAAGAGAGGAGTAATTCTGGTCCTTTCCAGGGGGACGAGTCGCATAAAACGGCACCATTTAATGAAATGGATGAAAAATACAATAGGAATGAGGATGCTGCAACTGTGCAAAGGCGTTCTGAGAAATCAGATAAAAATGTTGATTGCAGTGACCGTAAAAAAATGAAAATACTTAAATCCCTGACATGTGCAACAAGATTTGGGGAGAAACGAAAGGTAACTTCTCATACAAGAATTCACACAGGGGAGAAAACTTATAAATGCCTGGAATGTGGAAAAGGATTCAATACAAGAAGAAACCTTACTTCTCATCGAAGAATTCACACAGGGGAGAAACCATACAAATGCCTGGAGTGTGGAAAAGGCTTCAGACATAGTACAGGTCTTACTTCCCATCAAAGAATTCACACAGGGGAGAAACCATATAAATGCCTGGTGTGTGGAAAAGCCTTCAGTCACAATACATATTTTATTTCACATCAGAGAATTCACACAGGGGAGAAACCATATAAATGTCTGGAGTGTGGAAAAGCCTTCAGTCACAACACATATCTTGTTTCACATCAGAGAATTCACACAGGGGAGAAACCTTATACATGCCTGGCATGTGGAAAAGGCTTCAGTCAAAGAACAGGCCTTACTTCACATGAGAGAATTCACACAGGTGAGCAACCATATGAATGTCTGGAATGTGGAAAATGCTTCCGTCAGAGTGGAAGCCTTACTTCCCATCGAAGAATTCACACAGGGGAGAAAATGTATAAATGCCTGGAGTGTGGAAAAGCCTTCAGTCACAACACATATCTTATTTTACATCAGAGAATTCACACAGGAGAGAAGCCATATAAATGCCTGACGTGTGGAAAAGCCTTCAGTCGCAACACAAGTCTTATTTCACATCAGAGAATTCACACAGGGGAGAAACCTTATAAATGCCTGGAGTGTGGAAAAGGCTTCAGTAGGGCTGACCGCCTTACTTCCCATCAAAGAGTTCATACACAGCAGAAACTATATAAATGCCTGGAGTGTGGAAAAAGCTTCAGTCACAAGACAACTCTTACTTCACATCAGAGAACTCACACAAGGGAAAAACCATATAAATGCCTGAAGTGTGGAAAAGACTTCAGTCAGAGTGGAGGCCTTGCTTCCCATCAAAGAGTTCATACAAGAGAGAAACCATATAAGTGCCTGGTGTGTGGAAAAGACTTCAGTCACAACATAACTCTTACTTCACATCAGAGGATTCACACCGGGGAAAAACCATATAAATGTCTGACATGTGGAAAAGTCTTCAGTCAGAGTGGACACCTTACTTCCCATCAGAAAATTCACACAGGGGAAAAACCATATAAATGCCTGGAATGTGGAAAAAGCTTCAGTGAGAGTGGTCACCTTGCTCACCATCAAAAAATTCATACAGGGCAGAAACCATATACATGCCTGGATTGTGGGAAAAGCTTCAGACAGAGTGGAAGCCTTACTTGTCATCAAAGAATTCATACAGGGCAGAAACCATATGCATGCCTGGATTGTGGGAAAAGCTTCAGACAAAGTGGAAGCCTTACTTTCCATCAAAGAATTCACACGGGAGAGAAACCATATAAATGCCTGGTGTGTGGAAAAGCCTTCCGTCACAACTCAAACCTTATTTCACATCGGAGAATTCACACAGGGGAGAAACCATATAAATGCCTGGAATGTGGAATAGGCTTCAGTCAAAGCACAGGCCTTACTTCACATCAGAGAATTCACACAGGGGAGAAACCATATAAATGCCTGGAGTGTGGAAAAGTCTTCAGTAGGAGTAACAGCCTTACTTCCCATCAAAGAGTTCATACAGGGCAGAAACGATGGTGTCTGGGAGGGAAAAGCTCTAGCCACAACACAGCCTTACTTCACATCAGAGAATCTACACACGTGGGAAAACCCCACTGCATTAAATGCCTAGATTGTGGGAAAAGCCTGGGCTAGAGGGAAGGAAGCCCATCTCTACTCCAAAGAATTCACACAGGAGAGAAACCATATAAATGCCTCATGTGTAGAAAAGCCTTCAGTCGCAACACAAGTCTTATTTCACATCAGAGAATTCACACAGGGGAGAAACCATACAAATACTCCTAGTGTGGAAAAGATTTCTCTGTAGATTTCATTTTCTCCATGGACTCCATTTGCAGAGCTGATTATCTCTCTTTCAGTTATTTTGATCTAGATTACCTTCTTCTCTATTCACTCTCTCTTTGACCCAAGTTTTCTTCTGGCCATACTTTTATTGCTCTTTTCTCTTCCCCTTTTCCCTCCTGAGTTCCCAGTCACTTTCCGTATTATACATACTTGGCCTAGCTATCATAGAATTATAGAGTTGGAAGATACCACTGTCTTGAGCCAAATCAGCAGATCCAGCAAATTACAGAGCAAAGTAACAATCTTGGTTGCAGGGGCTTTGGGGGTGGACTGAGGCAGTGCCAGCAGATGTACACCAGCTGTGTAAAGCTAAACCAGGGGTCCTCAAACTACGGCCCAGGGACCAAATGCAGCCCCCCAAAAACATTTATCCGGGTCTGGGCTGGGTGTTTTGCCATGCGATCCACCTTCTTTCCTCGAAAGGCGACAGTAGACTTTGAAGCCTTGAGATCATTATGATGCAATCTTAGGTGATCCTTCATCAGAGTTTACGGGAGTCGAGTCTTCAGCTTGGGGGTTGTAATGCTCGAGACACAGAAGGGCTCTGAGCATTAGTATCTCTGCAACCAGGCGCTCTTGAAGTAGCATTCCACCAGGCGACTCTGGACTGCAACTGCAGTCATGACTACTTGCTCTGCTCACTGTCGTCGTGTGCCACTACCCAGTCTTGATCATCCGGGTCCGCTTCAGTCTCTGCCTGCTACTCGTTAGTGGCTTCTCTCAGTGAGGAAAGGCTCGCTACCGCTCTCCCCGGCCTCTCGCCACAAGCTCGACTGAAGCCAGATGACTTGGACCGCCAGGCTGTGCGAGCAGTCCAAGGCAAGCGACGGGAAGAGGCTGCGGCAGTGGGCCTTCCTCCCCTGCTTTGGAGCCGCATGGGATGACTGAGGCTGGGAGCACGCATAACGGTGAGCAGGGTCAGCAGGTCACGGCTGTAGCTACGGTCGGCGAGGACGCCTGGTGGGTAAAAATTCACTGGGCTGCGGCGGCACCTTGGGTTGCAGGAGTTGCCGCGTGTTGTGGGGCTGCCTCCCTGCCGTGGGCATTGCAGCCCCCTCAGGGAACAGAGACCTCACTGCATGGGCTTCTAGTTGAGAGATTCTTACAAAGATTTGCATGCACCTAGGTTCTGGCTGCCAAAGTGCACGCAGCACTTGCTCAGGAAGCCCTGAAAGCTCATCGCTGCCAAGTAGCAGTAGGTGCGAAGCTATGAATGGAAAGATGTGTTAAAACGTAACAAAGATGTGTTAAACTAACAGGATTCCCATTGGGAACAAGGGGAGCTGCCTGAAGGCTCCGGTGCATTGGATGTACGGGAACCTAGGAATGCTAATCGACTTGCATGGGTCACGAAGACTCATAAGACTCACAAAAGAAGATGTACAAACAAGTTTGAGAAGCCTGTTTTGCCTGGCATGACAGCCCCTAGTGTGGAATGGTGGCCTCTGGGACCAGTCAGTTTCAACTGCTGGGGTCTGTAAATGCCAGTCTCCCAAAGGGTCGCTATGCACTGTGGGGTTAGTATCAGTGTTCTGGGACTGGAATGGCTTGTGCTTTCAAAGTAAGACCCTGCAAATCAGAAGGGCTTTGTCTAGGGCAGGGGGTCCCCGGACCACAGATACCATATTACTCATGATACCTTTTCTGGGACCCCCCCAAATGTAAGAACATACAATGGGCCAGCTGGACTGTGATTCAGGTATCCCAGTCCAGCTCTCTGCTACTCGCAGTGGCCCACCAGGCTCAAGCCTACATGCAGGAGGTGAAAGTAATGGCCTTCAAGTGGGCTGTTGCTCCGAAAGCACTGACTGTTAAGACATTTTGCAATCTCTAGATCAAAGAGGATCAAGATTTGTGTAGCCATAAATCAATTCTCATAAATCTGTCCAAGCCCCTTTTAAAGCTATCTAGACAAGTGGCCATCACCACCTCCTGTGGTAGCATTATCGAAACACCAATCACACGCTATGGAAGAAGTGTTTCTACATCCTAATTCCCCCAGCATTTTCAATGTATGCCCCTGGTTCTAGTAATAGGAGAGAAAGAGAGAGGTTCTCTGTCAAACATTTTCACCCATGCATAATTTTATAGACTTCAATCATATTCCCCTCAGACGCCTTCCTCTCCAAGCTAAAGAGTCCCAAACGCTGCAGCCTCCTCATAAGGAAGGTGCTCCAGTCCCCTCCATCATCCTAGTTGCCCTCTCTGCACTTTTCTTTCTATCTCTTCGACATCCTTTTGAGATGTGGCACTAGAACTGAAACACAGTACTCCAAGGTCAAACTGACTGGCTCTGTAATTTCCCTCGGTCCCCCCTAGACAAAATGGGATAAGCAGGACCATGGGTTGTCCTTATATGTATTTTACTGAGAATTCATAAAAAATCACTTTTAAAGAAATAATCTTATTCACAAGAAAGGTTGTAGTGTTTGTTGATGGAAAGTTGTTTGGCAGGGTTCCCTTACCAGCAGCAGAGCTCCATTGCAATAAGTCTACAATCTCCTTAGAGGTACCTACAACCCGGGAAAGAATTTTTACCCACCTGAAGGTGCGATCATATGGCACATTTGTACATTTATATATTTCTCTTGGGTAAGTGCTTTATACAGTCTGGACACTTGACGACGGCGGTCAATGCAGCGGTACATGATGGATTCTTGATGTTTCCATAAAGCCTTCTGGCCTCTGTCTCGCTTTGTTGTGTGC
Organism: Sphaerodactylus townsendi; assembly: GCF_021028975.2. NCBI lineage: Eukaryota > Metazoa > Chordata > Lepidosauria > Squamata > Sphaerodactylidae > Sphaerodactylus > Sphaerodactylus townsendi. The sequence goes on from NW_025950699.1 coordinate 5,062, forward strand.
CTGGTTAAGCAACGATTGGATTTGAGTATTGTCGTGGTGTTGCTTCAGGGACCAGAGGGATCATGGTGGGGGTGTCGGGCGGTGGGACTCCTCGAATCGGGCTGCCCAACTACTGGCTAGGTCGGAGCAGCCAGAGCAGCCAGATTGAGCAGCGACCGAGCCGCAATGACTACTCACCGAGTCTAGAGAAATCAGTTTCTCCGAGGCTGCAGAGGCATCGGACTACACCGGGACGGGGCCTGGGATCATGGGGCGGGACTGCAGGGCTCTGCGACATTAGATGAGACTGCAGCCAGGATGATCGCTCAAGACCAGGAAGTAGCCCTGCAGCCTCCTGCACATCTGAAGCCAGTTCCCCAGTACATGGCCAGCTGTGTGGAAGTTTATCAGCATTGTTTTCTTGGGAACCAGTTGATTGCGAATGGCAAGCTCCTGGTAGGCTGCAGCATATTTGTGACCCGAAGACCAGTGGCAGTGCCCTTTCAATTGCTGCGCTTTTGGCTTGTCTTTGTTTTTACCTCCCTTTCCTGGACCCCATTGGATATATCTAGATTTCAAAGATCAATACAGGATTGGTTCTGCCTGGGTGGTGTGAGCCCTAGGCGGGGACTCCCTGACAATGCCTGTAACATCATGACCATCAGTGACCATCAGAGGGCACAAGGATTGTGGACTGGCCTTGTATCAAACCCTGTATTATGCCCTGAAAGCTTTTGGTCTTCTCTACTCCGTTTGGGAACCTGGACTCTGACATCGCTGTTGATCGCTGCACTTTTGCAGATCACTGCACTTTTGCAGACGCTATACAAACACTTCTTATTCTGAACGTGCCGTAGTTATGATTGTGTTGCTGTAGTTATTTGCCACAGTCATGTAATTAGTTAGTTAGTAGCTGTGGGTTTTAATTGCATTAATTGTAATATTGTTAATGTCAGTCTGGTTTACTGTTGATCAGTTAAAATTGTAACTGTTAGCTAGATTAGGGATTAGTACTGCCTAATCAGTGGCGAACCTGAGTCCACTACAGTGGAGAGTCTTCGCCGGGGTAATAGGTAGGAAGGGGACGGTAGGAAAAGATGGGGGGCCCACTTACAGGTCCAGGGATCCCAGTGTTAATGGGACGGGGTAAATATGACGGTAGGCGGTGGCCATATCAGAGAAGGTGGGTGAGAGGGAGACACTCGCTCACCTTCTGACCTCTGACCTATCCCGAGAAACGTAGGTGGTAGGGTTCAGAGAGACTCCGCTTCGTCATTGGTGTTGATCAATGCCAGGTCCATAAATAATAAGACCACAGTTCTCCGGGATTTCCTCGGGGAACTGCAGATGGACCTGGCTTGCATCACCGAGACCTGGGTGCGAGAAGGGGAGACCATCGCCTTGCAGGTCTCACTGGTTTCACAGGCCTTAAGACTGGCTATGAAACATCGGGCTTAGGGGTGGCGGGTAATGTTCATCCGTGATATCCTCAGGGCGTCCCCCCAACCGAGATCAATGGTCTGGAGTGTGTTGGCCTGAGTGGCTGGGTCAGGAGAGGTTGGCTGTTCTCCGGTGTCGAAGGCACTGGGAGATAGCCTGCCATGTTGCAGGTGGTGGCGACCAAAATGCTGCCCTCAGGCTTATTGTCTTGGGACTGCCCATTTTATCAGCCATGCACAGTGGCTGGGGCGTGGACTGTCATCCATGGCTGCACTGGGCTCCTCCCTGGAGTTAACTCTGGCCCTGCACCCATGAGGCCGGGTACACACTGGACTTGGTCTTTGGTCAGGTTTCGATATGTCAGGTCTCCACTGATAGAGTGTCGGTCTGACCATTACGCCTGATAGTTCGGATGGATCGTATATAAACACCCCTGTCTAGGGCTTACAGGCTAATTCTATGCCTCCCACTTCAATGGAGACTCATGGATCCCATAATTCCTGAATGCTCTGTAGGACCCTGGAACCCACTGGCACCCTCGGGATGAGCTGGGGAGGAAGACTGGAATTCCCCGCCTCTTCCACATTGGAGGTAGTTATTCTGGCTCTCTGCTGGGCCAACACGGCTGGCCCCTTGGTATATTCGAGGGAGCTACTGCATGAAACGGGAATTTAGACGCTAGAGCGAGTGTGGGAGGAAAACTCGTGGACGAGGGCTGCACTCCAACATCTTATAGGATTTTATGAAGGCTCATGAGGGTGGCAAACGGCGAGGCTTAAGAGCTTTCTCCTCTGCCTCGATCTGCTAGTTCCCGCCTGGCTTAATTAGGCCCGTGACATTCGGGTCCTTGACCTCATTGTCTGAGGGTTCGTAAATTGTCAATTACAATAGCTGTGAGGTACCTGGCGAGCTTTTTTGCAGATAAAGTCATGTCATCTCGGCAAGTCCTTCCTACCACCTTTAGAGACACAGTTTAAACTGAGGCACCCTTGCCGCCTCTTCTGGTCCCTTTGTTTCACCCAGTTCTCCCTGCTCTCTGAAGTCAGCTGTCGACAGGACCCTGGCTGCTGTTAGACCTACCACCTGTCCCTCTGGATCTGTGCCCCTCCTGGTTTATTGAAGCATGCTGTATGGAGCAAATCTAATTCCCACCTGTTGAGTATCATCACTAGCTCCCTTGGAGCAAGGAGTTCCCAGGGTTGAAGGAGGGTGGTCTGCCCACCTGAAAGCATCCACGTTAGGATCCCAGTGATCTGGCCACCACCGCCTGCCTCGACCTTTCTGCTTCTGGGAAGGCTGCAATTGAGAGAGTGGTGTTTGGAGCAGCCTGGGTTTCCTGGAGGACATCGGCTTTTGGATCCCTTCCAGTCCGCTTCCGTTGGCATGGACGGAGACTGTTCTCGCCGCCACGGATTTGGTTCCCGCTTTGCACCAGACCAGCAGGATCACGCTGCTGGTATTGCTAGATCTGACCGGGTAGCTGGATGTGGTTGATCACCTTTGACCCACCGCCTGGCTGCCTGGCGCTGCACTGTCCTTCAATGGATTGCTCCCTGCTCCTCCGGGACCTGACGCTAGCAGGTGGTGTGGGGACCAAGAACCCCGAGGTGCTCTCGCTTAATAAGTGGGTGTACCCTGTAGGGAGCCAAGGTCCCCAATTATTTAACATCTATATGCACCCCTGCCAGTTGGTGCGGAGCTTTGGGCTGACGCGGTCATCAATACCAATGACACCTAGCCTATCCTGTTGGATGGAGGAGCGGCCGCCCCTGCAGCCTCTGTAGCATTGGTTGAGGCTGTATTGGCTATTGAAAGTCTACAGGTTGGAAACTGAATCCATCGAAGACGGAGATCCTTTGGCTGAGGGGCGTGAGGGGAGGTTGGGATTTTCAGCCGTGGAGGCTGATAAAACGCCCCTGTCCGCAACCTGGGGTCCACCTGGATTCATCTCTTTCAATGGAGACCCAGTGGCCCATGCAACCCGGGCTGCCACCATCTTCTGCCAGGTCTGGCAACTGGCCCTTCCTCTCCTGCTGACCTGTTTCACTGTGGTCCATGCAACGGTCACCCTCCAGGCTAGATTATTGCAAGTCGCCTTCCACGCTGGCCTTGGCCTGATCTGAGAGACTGAAATGGTCCAGCATGCAGCGCATAGCTTACAGGCGCCAATAGAGACCCACCCAGTTCGCCTGCAATCACAACACTGGAATCTCAATCATTTCAAGGTGCTGGTGTTAACCTCTTTACACTTTGCGCGCTCTTAGGACTCTCCGCACTCAAGTGGGACTGCTCTAGCCCATATATGTCCCGAATCTGTCTCATACTGTGGGTAGAGGCCAATTCTACTGGTAATCCCTGCCCCAATGATGCGGTTGGTCTCCACCCGGGCCAGGGGGGGCCTTACAGTTCTTGGCCCCGCCTGGTGGAACGCTTCTTCCTCCTATTGGGTCCTGCCCCCCAGGGATCTTACTTAGTTCTGTGGCTCTGTAAGACTGAGCTGTTCATTGGCCTTTGGGGAGACTGGCTGATGGGCCCCTCCCTCCTTTAATACCAAGTGGATCTACCCACCCTTCCCCTGGTTGTTCAAGGCATTGATAGTAGGTGCCATCTTTATGTTACCCAACACTACAAATATGGGTGTTTATTTTTTAGTAGAGCTTCCAGTATTTATTATTTAATGGATTTTAGCTTGACATATGTGCTCTACCTATTTGCTGTTCACCGTCCTGAGCCCTCCGGGGGAGGGCGGTATATAAACCTAACCAATAAATAAATAAATAAATAATACCTGAGGCAGCTCAGGGGATTCAAGCACTATTATGTGATCTTATGCTTGATCACTTAGAAAAGAATACAGCCTGATCCTATGCAAAAACATGCATTGAAACATGCATAGAAACATTTTTACTTGTTCTTTATTTTAAATATTGTATTTGTTCCTGTTTTGTTTTTTTACTTCAAAATAAGATATGTGCAGTGTGCATAGGAATTTGTTCATAGTTTTTTTAAAACTATAGTCTGGCCCTCCAACGGTCTGAGGGACAGTGAACTGGCCCCCTGTTTAAAAAGTTTGAGGACCCCTGGTCTAGAAGGTGGAAGAAGCAGCAAGGGGAATAGCTGTTTTAGATCTGCTCCTAACCCATAATGATGACCTGATTACTTGAGTGGAAGTGGTAGGAGCCTTAGGTGAGAGTGATCGTGTTCTCCTGGAGTTTCTTATACGGAGGACAGGTGATTCTCAGTGTAGCCATATATGCATTTTAGATTTTAGGAAAGCAGATTTCAGAACGGTTAAGAATCTACTGGGTGCGATCCCGTGGTCAAAAATACTAAAAGAGATAGGAGTGCATGATGGCTGGAAGTTTCTGAAAAGTGAGATCTTGAGAGCACAATTTCAAACAGTTCCAGTGAGGAGGAAGAATGAGAGGTGTCTAAGTCCAAGATTTTTAAAGATGTACAAGAAATGGAAAAGGGGGGAAATCACCAAAGAGGAATTCAAACAACCAGGCTGTGTAGGGGGAAAGCAGATTTCAGTACGGTTAAGAATCTACTGGGTGCGATCCCGTGGTCAAAAATACTAAAAGAGATAGGAGTGCATGATGGCTGGAAGTTTCTGAAAAGTGAGATCTTGAGAGCACAATTTCAAACAGTTCCAGTGAGGAGGAAGAATGGGAGGTGTCTAAGTCCAAGATTTTTAAAGGACATGTACAAGAAATGGAAAAGGGGGAAATCACCAAAGAGGAATTCAAACAACCAGGCTGTGTAGGGGGGAAATTATTTTTTAAATTTTTATTATTTCAACCATTAAAAACAGTATTACATTACACAATCAGAATTACAATAAAACTTTACATAACAAAACCAATAACACACATATAACTTTTCTTCGTAAACCTTTAAGTAGGTGAATAGAAAATTCCTTTTCCCACAAATTCTTATCTTATTCCCAAAAACGACATCCATCGGACTTACTGCTCCCTGGCAGCCTTAATTATATATATCTAGTTGAAAAAAGAAAAAAAATATCCAACATCCAAGCAAATGTTTATATATGTATACTCATGCACATATCCCTTCATATATATTCAAACTTAAATCTATATTCAAATGCACATAAATATATCTATCTTATATCTAATACACTTTTTTGTTATTATATATATCCAACTAATTGTATTATTACAATAAATATTTTTGTATTATTCTTAAATCAAAATTGTTACATCTTCATTATCCTTCCTTATGTTTTATCCTTTTGAAGTATTACAGTACTTTACAATGTCTTTACGTTCCTTCCTTGTATCCATATATTTTAGCAATGGACACTAGGTTTCAACAAGGTTTTATTTTTCTTCTTGACCAGCGATGATAACTTTTAATTTGTTGCGTATTCTAAAGGAGCATTCAGCCAATCTTCAGTTGATGGAACCGTTTCTGATTTCCAATTCATGGCTACCAGTAACCGTGCCGCTGTAGTCATATATAATAAAAGTTTTTTATATTTTAAATTAATTCTTGTTTTCTTACATATTATATTAAGTAGAAATAGCTCTTTGCTGAACTTAATATTGATACCCAACATTTTTACAGTCACATCATAAATTTTTACCCAATACTCTGCTATCTTTTTACAATCCCACCAGATATGCTCATATGACCCTATTTCTTCCATACATCTCCAGTATTTGTTATTTTTAAATTTATACATCTTTGCTATTTTCACTGGGCACAGATGCCATCTATAAAACATCTTAATCCAGTTTTCCCTTAAATTTGTGTTTTGTGTGAATTTTATATCTTTCCAGATATTATCCCAATCATCTAATTCAATAATATGTCCTATTCCCTGTGCCCAGATAATCATATTGTTTTTTATTCTTTCTGATTCCGTTTCCTTTGTTAAAAACATAGCATAAACTCTTTTAATCATATATTTCTCCTCTTTAAATAACGCTTCCCAAAGGTCACACTTGTTTAATGCAAACCCTTTCTTTGCATCCTGTGTAAACTTATCCTTCATCTGAAGATACAGAAATCTCTGACATTGTTGTCCATTCACCATAATTTCTTCTCTCTCTTTAATTTAATATTTTCTTATTTTCTAGTGCCATCCATTCTTTGATCCACACCATGGCTGCCGCTTGGTAATACAATTTTAAATTTGGTACACCTAATCCTCCTCTCTCTTGACTATCACACATGTTTTTATAACTTATTCTGGGCTTCTTACTGTCCCAAATAAATTTTGATATATCTCTCTTCCATTGATGAAAACATTTATTGGAAATAATAATGGGTATTGTTTGAAAGAGAAAAATCATTTTAGGTAAAATATATTATTTCACTGCTACTACTGTTCCCAGTAATGACAATTTCATTTTTCCCATCTCACTATCTCTTTCCTGATTTCCTTCCATGCATTTTCATAATTGTTTTTATATAACAGTCAGTTATTTTTTGCTAATACTATTCTTAAATACTTCAGCTTATGTGCTAGTTCGTATTTTAATTGAAGGTGAATTTTCCTTTCTTGGTTGTTATCCACATTAAATATCATTTTCGATTTACTCTCATTCACTTTAAGCCCTGAAATTTCACCGAATTCCTCCAATGTCTCTTTCAAATGCCTAGTTGATTCTCGAGGCTGTTCACACATTATTACAATGTCATGTGCAAACAATCTTATTTTATACTCTTCTTCCTTAACTTTAACACCTTTAATTTTCATATTCTCCTTTATTTTTTGCGCAAGTATCTCTATTGCAAATATAAATAATAAGGGGGATAAAGTGTCAGAGCACTGTTGTAACTAGTGTCTGATCATCAAAATCTAACTGACAGCTAACTGACAGGTATCAGTGGGTGAGTCCTTATCAACACATATCCAGTCTCTGCAAATGATCTTTGCTGAGTTAGCCGACCGTGGACTGATTTTTGAGGATGCCCATAAAGCATTCATCCTTCTTTCATCTTTGGATGACTCATGGGAGAACTTTGTGACCAGTTTACAAACGTTACCAGATACTACACTCACTCTGGATTTAGTTGTTTGAAAGCTGTTAGATTTAGAGAGGCAGAGAGAGTTTTTGGCAGCTTCATCTAAACAGAAAAAGGATTCTACAGTGGCTGCTGCAGAACCGGTTTTTCCAGTTATCTGCTCAACGAGGAAGTATTACAGCTGTGGAATTCCCGGCATGTTGCCAAGAATTTAGAAAAAACCTTCAATTAAGGAAGCCTGTGTCAATACAGAGAAAGCCTAGGAAGGATTATTCTAATAATTCTGCTTTCCTGGTTACTTATAAAGGCAATACCTCAGCACCCATTTGGCTTATTGATTCAGCATGTGCTGTACATGTTGTAAATGCTGAGAATCTCATCACAGAGGATCATCGTACCCCAGCACTTGACCATGTTACTATGGCAAATGGGACTTCTGTCACAGTAAAAGCTCAAGGTACTGTATTTGTTCCAGCCTTGAATGGGACACTTAAAAACGTGTTGTACATCCCTGACTTTGAATTCTGTCTAATGAGCGTCCCAAAGCTCACAGAAGATGGCTATAAAGTCCTGTTTGATGGACAGGACTGTATAATACAGAAAAATAACACTGTGTGTTCTAGAGGTAAATTGTTTAACAGTTTGTATTACCTTGAAAATGCTATATGTAATGCTGTGAACAGTGACAAAGGGAACAAAAGGCAGCAAAGTGGGAAGGGGGAGAGAGTGCAGAAAAGTGTGGCTACTGTAACTAATAAGCCATTACACAA
>NW_025950700.1:0-13239 GCF_021028975.2 Sphaerodactylus townsendi
AATGAACCCCCACGGCCATGCTGATGTCTCACAATATGACCACCTGCGCCTGTGTAGCTACACAGATGTAAGTCGCCTTTTTTTTTTCTAAAAAAAAGGAAAACGGAGGTGAATGAAGTGCCTCCTGCCTGGCTGTTTGCTCGCTCATGGCTGCAAACTCAGAATTTTTTTAAAGACTCACTAATGGCATGATTCTCAAAAAAAAAAAAAAAACCAAGGGGCAGGATCTGTGTAAAGTCCCCCATCCCCAAATGGTTTCTTTACCCTCCTACACTTGTGTTTATTGGCCTGTGCGGAACGGGCCAAGGAATCTCAAAGTGGCTTACAATTGCCTTCCCTTCCCCACAACAGACACCTTGTGAGGTAGGAGAGGCTGAGAGAGTTCTGAAAGAACTGTGACTGGCCCAAGATTACCCAGCAGGCTTCATGTCTCTACAGCAGAGAAACAAACCTGGTTCACCAGATTAGAGTCTGCCACTCAGGTGGAGGAGTGGGGAATCAAACCTGGTTCTCCAAATTAGAGTCAATCTCTCCTCTTGGGACACCAACAAGGTTTTGGGGGGTCTAAACTTTTGAGAATCAAAGCTCCGTTTGTTAAATATCAAGGGTAGGGTTGGCAACTCTGGGTTGGAAGATTCTTGGAGAACTGGAGGTGAAGATTGGTAGGGTGGGGTTTGATGTGAGGAGAGATCTCACAAATCTCCAAAGCAGGCATTTTCTCCAGGGGGGCTCTTCTCGGTCATCTGGCAGTCAGTTGTAATTCTGGGAGATTGTCAGGCCTTACCTGGGGTTTGGCAACCCTGGGGTAGCAGAGATAGAAAATTGAGATTCACAGCTTGCTAAATTTGACCGTATGTATCACGTAGCAGTGTGCAAATGAATGCACGGAATAATCGTGATGCCATTGTAAAATATATCCTCCAAAATTCTACAGAATGACATAGGGGGATGTTTTTAAGAAACCCTTTTTCATTGCAAGAATAATTGCAAGAGCCTGACCCTCAGTCTGTCACGCTTTTAGAGTGCTGAAGGTCCTATACTTCCCGCTGTATTTAGTCACTCTTTGAAGGTCTGTTCCCTTGTTGCATCAAAAGCGAAGATGATTTCCCCTCCTCTTTTGAGTAAAAAAGGTGGTGGGGGAAAAGCATAGCATGGTTATCCTACAGCAATTTGAAATATTTCTGTCAGAGCTCAAGGTCTCATAAGCAGGGTTCCCAGAGGCTCCAAATCCTGGCCTTTTCCACACAAGTCGTTTACAACGTATCGAGCCGCTCAGTTTTTTCCTCTGTTTGGTTCTGGAAATGTTTTTCTTCCCATTTTCCTTCATTGTTTAACTGGGATTTTTTTTCAATTTGTTTCTGAGCCAGCTTCCTTGAGTGCGCAGTCATGTTGAAACGGTCTTTATTTCTCCACCCATCAAGCACCTGTTCTGTGTAGTTGTCCAACCTTCCCTTGGCAGCCATTTTTTCCATCCCGCCTCATCCTTTTTCAAAAGGATTTTTTTTAAAAAAAATATCTTATTGTCAAGTCAAACTAGCAATGTAATGTCGAGGCAGAGTTTCAAAGACTCAGGGATGACTGGTTCAGCTTTGTCAATTTCATATCAAACTAGTGATGTAACGTTAGGGCAGAGACTGCTTTTGAAGCAGAGGGTGATTACATCAGCAATAGGGCGCTGAGACAGTGTTGACAAATGTACTAGGAGCAATTGGTGCATGTAATTGGGGACTGCTGCGGTAACCATTCTGCATTACTGCAGATCAAATTGGGCTGAAAAATGTGGTTCTTTGTGTGGATGAGGGGACTCCATATTTCTGTACCTTCAGGTAATGGTGCCCACTTCAGGAGTTGCTTTGGCTTCCATTTTGGGTTGGTAGCTCTCAATAGCAGCAATTGAGGCTGAGACACTGGCGTACTTGCCTACTAGGGACATGGGGTACCCCTTGTCCCCGGGCGCATTGATTGAGGTCACGTGGGGGCGCCAAAACATCCTTCTACACAGCAAGTGATTAAGCAAGTCTTAGCAAGCAGGCACTGAAGCAGCCCACTGCTCCCAGTGCCTGTCGTAGCCCCGCCCACTCTGTATGGTGGCCTGGAGTGTCCAGGGGGCGGGGGAGCAATCCCACTGGGCTCCCAGGAGCAGGACTGGGGAGCTCCGCCTCCCCTCCCTCTGACCCAGCGTGCCTTATTCACCTTAAATTAAGTGTGGCATTACTCAGAAGCCTCCCCCCACCCCCCGCAGCCGGGCACCGGCAGGCACAGGAAAAGGCAAGCTGAGCAGGGAGCCCAGCAGCAGCAGAACTGAAGATGATGCTGACGTTTGCTTGGTAAACCTTCAGATGGGGGGTGACTTGTGAGAGATTTACGTGCTTAAAAGTTAATTCCCCTTGCACTGGCTTGGAGCTGTTTCTCAGGCTAGCAGTCTACCTCACAGGGTTGGTGTGAGGACACAATTAGGAAAGTGGTGGGGAGAGAGCCATGTATGTTTTGCTGGGGGTAGGAGGTGATTTGTGAGAGATGATGCTGACGTTTGTTTGGTAAACCTTCAGATGGGGGGTGACTTGTGGGACCTATGTTCCACACCCACCACAACGTATTAAAAGGGCAGGCTGTGTTGAACATGGTACCTTTGTGTGCATGTGTTTATATATACTAGAGACCAGTTTGGGTTGCCAACCTCCAGATAGGGTCTGGAGCTCTAGAACAAAAAGAAGAGGAGGAGGAATTGTCTGGATTTATAGTCCACCTTTCTCTCCTGTAAGGAGACTCAAGGTGGCTTACAAGCTCCTTTGCCTTCCTCTCCCCACAACAGACACCTTGTGAGGTAGGTGTGGCTGAGAGAGTTCTGGGAGAACTGTGACTAGCCCAAGGTCACACGGCATGAATGCAGGAGTGCGGAAACACATCTGGCTCACCAGATAAGCCTCTGCCACTCAGGTGGAGGAGTGGGGAATCAAACCCGGTTCTCCAGATTAGAATCCACTGCTTTTAACCACAACACCACGCTGGCTCCCATGCAGATCTCCAGACTGCAGAAATTAGTTCCCCTGGGAGGGGGGTGGGGAAGGCTGCTTTTGAGGGCGGACTCTGTGGAATCACCTCCCTGCCAAAATCCCTTCTCCCCCCCAAACTTAATCCTCTTCAGGTTCCACAAATTTCCCATCCGGAATTTGTAACCCTTGCGCATCCGCCAATGGTCCATTTAGAATTAACTTCCAGAGACCACTGGGGAGGAAAAGAAACCCCGAAGAAGACCATTTTATGAAGACTCAGAAAATGTGAAGACGCCTGCTTCAAAGCCAAAAATAGGGCCAGTAATTTACCAGGGGGCTGGAAAAAAAAAAGAAATATTGTCCTTCGTAAATAGGGACTGTTGGAGCGTATGATTTTTTTTCCCCTCTTCAAGCATCTACTTGGTTGCCTCTCCCCTTCCCCCATTTTTGGCACTCGACAAATGTGCTTTCTGAATCCGCCGCGTTTTTGCACATGCTGAAGATGTTCCAGATTTGCGTCTGCCTTTCACAGCGCACTTCCGCAACGCCGTATTCTTACAACTCAGCGCCGTTCCGGGCAGCCCTTCCACCTCGCCGGTGGCAACAGGAAATCACAGCGCTAAGCAAAAGCAAACCTCCTCTGCCCTTCCAGAGGAAAACCTCAGCCCATGGGTTCCTGGCAGCGGCCGGCGATTCTCACCTCCAACTGTCTCCCATCCATTCTGCAGGGAGGCTTGACCCTGCTTAGTTTATGGTTCGCGACGCACGCAGCTGGCATCCGAAGGGCGTAGCGGGTGCCAAAGTTGAATTGGGCCCTGCTGCAGGCCCCGGCCAAAAAATGCTGCGCCGAACTATTAAAAGGCTTTTTACTGGGTCGATAAAAAGAAGAAAAGAAAAGAAAGGCCTTTTCTGTTTTTATTGGTATTATGATTATTACAACCCCCCCACACCCCGAAACAATAAAAATGACACGAGGCCCTTTTCTCATCATGCACCGAGAAACAGGAGCAGGAGCCTTAAATCAGCCGCTAAATCAACACGCTGCACCCCGCCCCTCTGCCGTCTCGCTCTTGTTTATTAGGCCTGACATGTTTACTCTGCGATAAGAAACGGCGCTTTCACTGGGAGATTTGTGTTCTATTTTTCAATTACCACTCGTCTTTCTCTGCCACTTTTGCACTAAAGGGATAATAAATGTATCGGAGCGTTTCAATTATTCATCTAAATCATGGACACGCCAGGGCCGGCCGCTGCAGTTGCGCACTCTTGACAGTTTAATTCAAGGCTCTCTCCCCCCCCCCCCCCTTCTTTTGGGTTTCTTTCGCTCCTTCTTTTCTCCCCCCCCCCCCCCCCCCCCTTCCCTCCTGTCATCTTCTCTTTCTGTGCAATTAAGCGACGATTCCTCCTCGGAAGACCCGGGCGCGTTTTGCCAATACATCGGAAGAGACAGTGGTCCAAGAGGACTGGGCTGCTAGGGTTGGCAACTCCAGGTTAGGAAATGCGTGGGAATTTGGGGGGTGGAGGCTGGGGAGGGGGGACCTCAGCAGCAGAAGTCTGCCCGGCTTCTGATGCGCCACTGGGTTGAATCCAAAGTGCTGGCATTAACAACCTATACAGCCCTATACGGCTTCGGTCCTGGGTACCTGAGAGAGCGCATCTGCCCATATATTCCTGCCTGGGTACTGGGATCAGAGGAGGAGACCCTGCCGGGCTGTCCTGCCCCTGTCGGAGGCAAGCGTGCAGAAGCAGCTCAGAGGCCTTCTCCACAATGGCCCCTACATTGTGGAATGCCTTCCCTCCAGAGCAGCCATTCTCAACCAGGGGTTGCCGTGAGCATGTCCCGTGAGCATGTCCCAGAGGTACCGCAGCAACGTTACCCCCCCCCCTCATTTTTGTGGTGTCTCCCACCGGCACCAGCAAGGACATGGAGCTGGCCCATGGGGCAGGGCCTGCCACAAGGTCAGCAGCCACCACCACCCCCAGTGCTTCCCTTCACCCTGGGAGGGGAAGGTGGAGTGTATGGCAAGCAGGGGCAATGGGAGGGGAAGGTGGAGGTTGGCGGCAGGGGTACCGTGAGATATGAAGAGTGAGGTCAAGGGTACCCTGACCTCGAAAAGGTTGGGAAACACTGCTCCAGAGGTTCGCCAGGTGCCTACCCTCTTGGAATTTCGGCTCCTAGCAAAGACCATCCTCTTCACCCTGGCGTTTGGCTGACCTAGCCCTGCTGAAGGACCCCCCCCCTCCCCGGACGTCTGTACACCCCTTCTTTTTTGTGGGCGTTAAGTGGGATGGGGGGAGATTTTAGATTGTGTCTGGGTTTTTAGAATGGGATTCTATTGTGTTTTTAGAGAGAAGTTTTTAGACCAGGGTTTTATTGTGGTTTGTGTTTTTACTGCCATGATTTTAATGTTGCACGTTTCATTGTAACCCACCCTGAGACGGTGGTATAGGGCAGCTAATAAATGTAAATAGAAAATAGAATACCATAAAGTGAACTGTCGAAGCAGCCATTTTCTCAGGCAGAACTGGTCTGTACAGTCTGGAGATCTGTAATTCCAGGAGATCTCCAGATCTCGCTTGGAGGCTGGAAACCCTCGGCTCCTATTTGAAATGGCACCTCGGTCACAAAAGCATTAGGTGGTCTCAGCCACACCCCTCTGTCTGAACCATCCATCTGCAAAATAGGAGCAATAGACTAGACTACTGTAGCACAGTCTACAAGAAGAGGCCTCAGTCTGAAGACTGCTCAGGAACTGGGGCAGGTCCAAACTGTTGGTCGGTTGAGATAGAGGGAGAAAGTCCTTCCCATCTTCGGTTGTTCTGACCAACAAGGAAAGTCTTAACTATGATTGACAAGCTTTAGCTTGTTATATCTCATTAACAAGCTTTACTATTGGCGGATTCCGCACGGGCCAGGGAAGCGGCGTCTCACCAGCATATATGATGCTGGTGGAGCCCCGGGGGTGTTCACATGCTGAGGTGCGAGTGGCCCCAGAGCAGCCCCAGCCCACAGCTTTTTCCTTCCTCACACTTACCTTCTCTCCCTGTCCATGCTGCCCTCCAACCCCCTGCGGCGCCGGCAGGGAAACACTGTTGGGGAGAAAAAGCACGGCGCTGCCTCAATTCAGAGGCGGCAGTTGTGCAAACCGTGCCCCTGGAACTGTGTTTTTACCAATCCAGGGGCCCTGTTTTTGGCCCGTGTGGAATCCATTGTTGACTGGGGGAAAAGCATAAGCAAATCCGTCCTTCTCAGGTCAATAAAATGAATACTCAGCTTGCTGGAGAGGGCAATGGCAAACCACCCCGTAAACAGATCCATTCCGCACAACACAAATAAAATGTTTTGAGGTTAGAAAATAAAATGCTTCCTGAGGAATGTCTGCACAGCTTTTTGCTCAAAATGTTTCGGAAACTTTTTATTTTCCCCGAAAACATTTTATTGCGAAAATGTTAAACTAGCAACTTTTTTCCCCTGGAACATTTTCAGAATGTTTCCTGCGTGCTGTGAGGAGAACAGGGAACGTTTTATTTTTTTCAACCTGACTGCAAAGAGCTCTCACTTTGGTTTGCTTCGCTCGTGCCTGCCATTTTCTGCCCCTGGAGTTTGCTTCTCCGTGCTGGCCACCATTTGCAGAGTTTTTTCCCAGGGACGTTTCTTCTGCTGGCATTACTTTGGGATGACATTTCACTGATTTGAGTACATGAATCAATTCAGCTTTGCCTGCCAATTTCAGCAGCGTGTTGTTTTCCCCTTTTAAAAAAAAAATTTTGGTGATGTATCTTCGAAGTTTCAAAGACTTCAAAGCTTTGAAGATTCATCACCAAAATTTTTGAAAGGGGGGCAACGACACATTGCTGAAATTGGCAGGCAAAGCTCAGTTTTCGCGTACTTAAATTAGTGAAATGTCGCCCAGCAGCGATGTCAGCAAAGGAAACGTCCCTGGGAAAACCTCTGGAAATGGTGGTTTGGAGAATCACAAGCAGCACAAAATGGCGGACACACAATGAAAGTGAGACCTTTACAGGCAGGCGGGGGGGGAAGAACTGTTTTCACCTGAAACGCTTTATTTTCCCGCGTTGTGCGGGAGAAAAAAAGCCAAAATGGTTCTTTTAAAAACGATTCCAAGACGTTTTAAATTTCCTGTGTGGAAAAAGCCATAGCCTGCCTGGTAAACTTCATGATATGACATCACGCCACATGATTCTTCCTCATGTTAAAAGTAGCCCTCTTCTCAGAAAGAAACTCCTGCTGGCTGGGATGTGGCTCTTTTTATTCAGTTGGTCTGAGGACCTGACTCTGGCCTGGACAAGAAGAATGAGAAGGCTGACCTGGTGGAAGGGTGAAGGGAGAGAATGAGAGGCATGTGTGTGATTTTAAGTATTTATCTAGATACCAGCTTTTTCTCATTTTCTCATCCACCCCGGCCCCAGTCTCTTGATTGCCGAAGGTCCTTTCCCTCAATCAGCATTAACCTGCCTAAAACCCTATTGCTTTTCCAAAGGATTTGGAAACTATTCAGTATGAGATTAGTGTGTGGGGTGGGGGTGGAGGACAGCAGCAAAGTGAAGAGAACCCACTGAGAGGATAGATATTTGACTAATAAAGCAGCCCCATGAACCCACAGCAGAGGGGGCAGTAATCCTCTTCACGCATCAGGAGGCGGCTGGGGTCTCTCTTCCCTCCAAATACTAAATGACCCCCCCCCCCCTTTATACCTGGGGCATTGCTCTTCTGTTTTGTAAAGCCGGTATGAATGTTTTACTTAGCTCAATGAGGACAGGATGGGCCGTTGCCAATCAGTTGCCAAACTGTTTTATTCTCCTTTTAAAAAATTCTATTGTATATGATGGTTTTCTTTGATTTATAACTTGCAGCCTGGCACTGGTGGTAACTTTAATTATTGGGTTCTGTGCTCAGGTCGTAAATTATTACACAATCCATGAAGCCTGCACACCTGAGGTTCATTTATTTTTTCCCCTTTAGGATCATAGGTATCCCACAAAAGTATTACAGCTGCAATCTGTTTACAAAGACCGCTAAAAAAAGGAGTGAGGCTGATACATTTATGAATGAAGTGGAGAGAGGAAAACTGCTCTCTCTCTCTCTCTCTCTCTCTCTCTCTCTATTTTCACGTGTACCGAAGAGTAATTTATATACTTCTTTTTAAAAAAATAAAAACTTGTGGTTACCCAATGAAACTGGCTTGGCAGGTAGCCTAGGAATAACTAAACCATCCTTCCATCAGAACACATGGACCAGCCGCTGATGGTGCCCCCTCCCCTCCCTCCTTCCCCTGGTCTATCTTTGGGATTGTACCATCCGATGGGATCGGCCGCTCCTCTCTCGGGGGAAGGATTTAATGTTGGGTTATGGGGCGCCATCTACACCCATATTTATACTTGAAGCTTTATTAAGAGTCTACACCTAGTTAGTCCTCGCTGCTTTTATAGATTTTATTAACTTATGATGGTTTTACGACTGTATTTATTGATTATTCTATACCTACTGTATGTTGTGCACCACCCGGAGCCCCTCGGGGACGGGGCGGTATAAAAGTTGAAAGTATAAATAAATAAATAAATAAAATGATGAAGTTCATAAGGAAGGAAGGAAGGAAGGAAGGAAGGAAGGAAGGAAGGAAGGAAGGAAGGAAGGAAGGAAGGAAGGAAGGAAGGAAGGAAGGAAGGAAGGAAGGAAGGAAGGAAGGAAGGAAGGAAGGAAGGAAGGAAGGAAGGAAGGAAGGAAGGAAGGAAGGTTTATAAGTGGCAAATACTATATTTGTGTATGTGTTAAGTGCTATTAAATTGCATCCAACTTATAATGATCTCCAAAATATCGTATAATTAACAGCTTTACTTAGTTCTTGCAAACTGAAAAGTGTGGATTCCTTTATAGAGTCAATCGGTCTCATGTTGGTCTTCCTCATTTTCTACTTCTTTCAACTTTTCCTAGCGTTATTGTCATTTCCAATGACTCTTACTTTATTCTATTTATGTATGGATTAATGTTAAACATTGTTTTACAAATCCTCAGCCAAATGTGGCTCTTGCATTGGCATAGAAGAGAAGAAGAAGAATTTGGATGTATATCCCCCCTTTCTCTCCTGCAGAATCTCCTTGCCCTTCCCCCCTCACAACAAACACCCTGTGAGGTAGGTGGGGCATACAAGGATAAACCACCGCAAAATACCACTAGTTAGAGATCTCCTGCTATTAAGACTCGTGGCAACGGAGATCAGTTCTCCTGGATAACACGGAGGCTTTTGAGGGTGGACTCTATGGGGTTACTATACCCCATTGAGACCCCTGTCCTCCTCAGACTCTACCCCAAATCTCCAAATGTTTCCCAACCTGGATCTGAAAACCCTATCCCCACCCCGCCCCGATCCTCAGTGGCCAGGAAGAATCTGTCAACCCTCCCCTCCCCAGCAAAACACTTATTTTCTTCCTAAGGGAGAAGCAGATACTCAAGATGCACTCTGGCCTTGCTGACTCTCCCTGGGGCCTTCTTTTCCCCCCCAAACAGAGCGCTCTCTCTGCCCCCTGCCGTACCCTATAGAGCCGTGATGGCGAACCTATGGCACGCGTGCCACAGGTGGCACGCGGAGGCCTCTCGCCGGGCACGCGAGTGCCCGACTCTCCCCCTCCCCCTTCCCCCCTCGCGCTGGCACGGGTGTCTTAGAGGCGCCAGAAAGGGCCTCTGAGAAAGGGTGCTCCTCTCCTGCGCAGTGTCTTATGGGCGGCTTACCGCCACAGTGCCTTCTGGGGCGCTCCCCCAGGCGGCTTGCCTCAGGAACGCCTCCCTCTTCCGCTGCTGCTGTTTCCGGGCGGCTGTTTCAAGCAGGCTTCTCTCTGCCTGCCTGCTCTCCGTCGCGGGTAGCTTCTCTCTGGAGGCAAGTTCTCTTCGTGGTTCTTTTAGTGACTCCTGAGGGGGCTGCCGTTTGGCCGCGCTGCATCCGGAGCTCTCCTTCCGTACTGCGCTCCTTTCCCCGGCTGCCGCGGCTTTTTTTCGTGCGGCTCTGTCGGTGCCTGGGCTTGCTCTTCCACCCGGGCTCTTGGAGGGCTTTTTGCACGTCTTCTCCCCTTTGCAGGTTCCTTTGCTACATTCTGCAAGCGATGGGGTAAAGATCTGCTGCTCCGGGGAGAAGGAGGTAGCCATGGGGGCAGGGAGGAAAGCCTCGTGGTGGGAAGAAGTGGAAGCAGTGGGGGGTGTTACGAGAGGCAGAAGTCAAATTTAGTAGATATGAAAATAATTTGGCCACTAGTAAGAGTGTAGAGAAAACAGTCTTTTGAAAACTGACTTTTATTTGAGATTTTAATCCTTATGTGTGTTAATTGGACAACTAGCCCTATACTTTGCTTTCTGTTGAAAATAGTAGGAAGTTCTAAGTGCTACTTGCTGCATGCTTTGTTCTCTTCTTTCCCCCTGCCCTTTTACAAAACTGTTCAGTCTTTGAAAAAGCATTTTTGTAAAGCTAAGTATGTACATTTGGATACCTTAAGCAGCAGTGTGGCAGGCGACTGATCAGTGTGTTTCTCTCCTCTTCCAATGTCTCCTGTTTACCCATTGATCTGTTGCGTACCACCTCGCACAAGTAACCCATGTAAGAAACCTATCCCCGGATGTTTCCTAAAGTTAGCCAGTTTGCAGCAGTTAAAGATAAATGCGTAATATGAGATGCGTGTTGAAACACTCATGGGCAGAAAAAACTGGAGCTCATTACAAATGCTTTGTGTGCTTGCTAGACAAAACCAGCTTTATTGTGAGTAGAAGGTACAAGTGTGAGAGAAAAATAAGACAATAACAGGAAATAGGCTTTGCAGAGAAAGTACTTTTGAAACTTTCTGCTAGATAGCAGTTGTTGGGGTTTGAGTAAGATTGTTGCTGGAGGGTGGTGATTTTTAGGGTCTAGAGTGGAAACTGCAAAATCTAGTTCCTCTACCTTGTTGAGCAAGAAAGTGCCCTCAACTCCCACTTGAGACAAACAGACTTCCACACCTGTTGGTGTGACTTTTCCAAAACATAAAACACCACAAATAAAGCATGTGTGTTGAAAGGAACTAGTTTAGTGTTGCATTTGCCCACTGTAGTTTTATGGTTGCCAGCCCTGGGTTGGAAAATACCTGGAGATTTGGAGGAGAAATGGAGCCTCAGGGGCAGGGTTTGGAGCAGGTGGGGGACTTAGAGGTGGAGTAGGCTGGCAAAGAGGCCACTTTCCAAAGCAGCCATTTTCTCCAAGTGAACTGATCTCTGTCACCTGGAAGTCAGTTGTAATCCCAGGAGATCTCTATACTTCCTGGAGGGTTGGTAACTGCACATATTGTGCAACAGTAGCTGTTCTTAATTGCATCCCTTCCCCTGGAAAAATGTAGGGACACTTTTCTTTGGCTAGGTTGCCCTTTGCAGAAATTCCCTTACTCTGCTGTGATGGCAAAGGGGATTTGATCATCTTTCAGAGGGGCCACAAAATCACTAGAGCAGGTCACATGTGCATAATTATTTCCATTCCCCTCGTCTGCAATTTGATAATAACATCTGCATTTATATGCAACAATTAACTGTCTGGGCATTGACAACATTCACAAACATGCCTGGAACCTGTTCAGAATGGTGGGGCTGATTTCTGAAAAATTTCCTTGAAGTTTCCATAAAGGTAGAAATTAGGGAGCGGATCATAAAAGTTGTTGGTATAAAGTTGTTTATATCATTGAAAGCTCTGTCATTGTGTTTATCTTTTAAGACAAAAGATGGTAATGTATGAGTTGTTTTTTCTAAACAAAAACTTCAGTATTCAGGTTAAATTGCCGTATTGGCACTTTGCGATACATAAATGGGTTTTGAGTTGCAGTTTGGGCACTCGGTCTCAAAAAGGTTCGCCATCACTGCTATAGAGAGTGCCTCAGTGAGGCGAAGAAGCAGCCCCTTTATGTCTTATGAAACATTCCACTGTGAGGGCTTCAACCAGCGCCGATGGATTCATGGCCCCTTCAATAAGAACCTTCCATGCACTTTGGGAATGGCGCCCTGGCCTGTTTGGGGGCATGAATGGGGGCCATTCATGGCTGAGATGTTTACTATTCTCCCAAGGCTCTCAGACAGCCGAGCCTGCTTTCCTTTGGCACCCCGGGAAGAAAAAGGGGATTGTGCCAAGGTTCGAAATAGCCTGGGAATCCGTGGGATAGGTCGAGGCCGCGGGTGTCAGTCCTGCCCTTTTCGGGCCTCGCTCTGTGCTTTGGAAGCGAGGGGTCGACGGAGGAGCGTGTAGCGTTGATCTTTGGAATCGTGGCTTGTGCTGTGTTTCACCTCACTTGGAGAGGAAGGAGATCTATCAGGCGAGAGCAGAGCTGACCCGGAAGCCACGGATCAGCTGAGATCTCCAGGATAGAACTGTCATGTTTTTTAACCGTCCCTGCTCCTGTGCCTTTAACGGCAAACCCGGCAAGGAGACATGTAGCACACGAAGCTTTTCTCTCCATGCCATAAAAACCCATCACTTGTTGAATTTCTTTGACTTCTATTAAAAGGTCCGGGGATAAAAACCACGTTTAGCGCTGACAAGTCACTTTCACGGATCAAAGCATGTCACGAGCGTTATGTCCTTAGGATCCTACAACAGCCCTGTAAGGTAGACCGGCAGTACTCATTCCAGTTTGCTCAGGATGGAAAGAGAGTGGCTTGCTTACATGGCAGATTTGAACAGGTGACTTCATAGCCGTGACTGTGCTACACTGGACCAAGTGCCAGTGCAAAGTGGAGAGGGGTCAATCCGAATTCCACTTCTTCCCCAAAACTGGGGGGAATCCAAAAGGCCTCTTTACCGACCATTTGGCAACAAAACCGATGGCTTAGCTACATGTTACATTCTCCTGTGCCCTTCATGGATCTTGGTAATTAGATGCAGGAGGCTAATTCCATACTCAAATCTCAATTCCCAAGCACACGGGAGAGGGCTGATTTAGATTGGGACTGTGGGCACAGGAAAGAGGGGCTTAAGTTTCTTCCCCATACCATTTCCTTGACCTGGGGGCTCCAGGGAGTTGCTGTTTGCTTTCTTGGAGAAACTTAGCCTAATGGGGTGCATGTGTGTTTTCCCTCACCTAGATGGCCCAGGCTAGCCCGATCGTGCCCAGCCTCGTAAGCTAAGCAAGGTTGACTCTGGTTAGTACTTGGAAAGGAGACCACCAAGGAAGTCCAAGTCGCTACGCAGGCAATAGTAAACCACCTCTGTTCATCTATTGCCTCGAA
>NW_025950701.1:0-13238 GCF_021028975.2 Sphaerodactylus townsendi
ATATATATATACTCCACTTGCTTTCCCAACATCAGATCCTCTGAAGATGCCAGCCACAGATGCAGGCGAAACGTCAGGAGAGAATGCTGCTAGAACACGGCCATACAGCCCGGAAACCACACAGCACCCAAGTGATTCTGGCCGTGAAAGCCTTCGACAATACAGTAAGGTAGATTGATTGCAGTTTCCACTGGTCCAAATGCATCAGAGTTCCACTTTCAGTCAATGTTCCCTTTCAGAATAATATTGGTTTGAAAAGGGATCCAAAGACCATGTCAGGAAACCAGAACTGGGGTGGATTTATGAATTCCCAGCAATAAGCAACCAAGGCAGTATATCAGACACATCGTCAAAATAAACATCTTTCATTTTCATATTATGAAAGAACAGATCGATAGCCCGAAAGGAATTTACTTTGGGTTGGTTTAATAAGGGAAATCATTTCTTGGACTTCCAGATATTATCTCCAGCTTTATTTTTAGCTGAGAAACAAAAAGTTAGAACATTTTCAATCGCGCAAGCATGGCAGTGCCTGGCTGTTTGATTTGATACAAATCAATATTTAAAGTTCGAGGAGCTTCGTAAAGAAGAAAACATTGATTTGTGGTTCAAATGTCTTTCTATACTCCTGTGCAAGTATTTGATCAGGGCCAGAACTATGGTGGGACCGCAGTTCATCTTACTTCTGCAGGACTTAAGGATTTTTTAAAAAATCAGGTTTTTAAAATCTGACATGGTAAACTAAAGGATGAGAGCTTTATTTTAGAAGGGGAATGTTCTTCTTAAAATCAGTGGTCATATGTACATATGAAGCTGTCTTGTACTGAATTAGACTCAAGCCCTTTCCCCACAGACACTTTAAAACATTTTGAGGCAGGAAATAAAATGTTTCATCCAAGGAGTTCTGCATAGTTTTCATCCCGAAATGTTTTATTTCCAGCCTGAAAACAGTTTAGATGCATCTTCAAGGATAGCCATTCTTTCGCCGAAATGTTTTCTAAATGTTTTGACTGGCTGTGTGATCCCTTCAATATGTTTCCCATGGTTCTCTGCATTCCTCAGACTTCCCCCTTGGCGCCATTTTCTGAGCTCGCTTCATTTCATCTTGCGTGTTTATTTTTGTCAGTCCTAGGGGTTTTTTAATTTTGGGGGCGAAATTTATGAAGCATTGTTTACATGAGCTATGGCAACTTACAGCACAAAGCAATGAAGCAACAAAGCATCAAATCATTAAAAAATTAAAAACCCAGAAAAATTACAAAATGGCGGCCATTTTGAAGAAGAAGAAGAAGAAGAAGAAGAAGAAGAAGAAGAAGAAGAAGAAGAGGAGGAGGAGGAGGAGGAGGAGGAGGAGGAGGAGGAGGAGGAGGAGGAGTTTAGATTTATATCCCCCCTTTCTCTCCTGCAGGAGACTCAAAGGGGCTTACAATCTCCTTGCCCTTCCCCCCTCACAACAAACACCCTGTGAGGTAGGTGGGGCTGAGAGAGCTCCGAGAAGCTATGACTAGCCCAAGGTCACCCAGGCTAATCTGAATTCCCCAGATAAGCCTCCACAGCTCAGGCGGCAGAGCTGGGAATCAAACCCGGTTCCTCCAGATTAGATACACGAGCTCTTAACCACTGCTGCTCCTGTAGCCCACCAGATGCCTTTGGGAGCTCGCATGCAGGATGTGAAAGCAATGGCCTTCTACTGCTGCGCTGTGATTGAGGGTCTCTCCACTCCACCCCAAATAAAATTTCAGAGGGCTTAGGGGGACGTGAGAGGAGGAAGTGGGAGAGACCCACTTAGTAAAGTCTGGATGGTCAGCTGTAGCTCGCTGTCATCTTGCAGTTTTACAACAACCCTGTACAGTGGACATTATTTAAGTTTCTGCTCTGGCGAATTTGGATACTGCTTCTCCAGACACTTGCTTGAGGCTGCTAAAAGCAAAAACTCTCAACTTAAAATTCACTCCAACCCATAAATACCATATCCATATCCAACCACTCAAAGTAGGGCTGGCAACCCTCTGGTTGGGATGTTTCGACTGTAGAAGTCATGCCAGTTAAATAAGAATTGAGTAGGAATAGAAAACTGTGCAAGGATAAACTCCGCAGTAATAAAAGAAATGGAAAGGAGGATAAAAAAGCTATTCATTCCTGATTAGAGGCTAAATTTGAATCGGGGCTCACATTCAGAATCTGTTTCAGACCTGGGCCATGCAGTGAAATACCACAGAAAACAACTGCAAAAAGCATGCACAAAGTGCATTTCAGGCAGACCTGAGGAACTACAGCTGTTGCACCTGGAATGAAAGAAATAAAGCTTGTCGTCCAGACATCAATGGAATTTCTTTTAATAAAAGGCAAAAGATTTATACGATCTGAAGAGAAACCAGAATTTCCAAAACACCCGACGATAGGATCAGTCAGATCTAAAATCCACTTGATCATGCAGACCACTCCCCCAAATATGCCGAAAGTACTCCCTTTGATCTCTGCCAGTAAGTGCCTTGAGATGCAATTAAATTAGGCGCATAAACAGGCTAGTGATATAAAACAAATTAATGACAAACATCCCCCCAAAAAACGACTTTCTCATTTTTAAATGTTTTAAATTAGGGAATTTAAATACTGGAATCAATGAATAAAAATGGGCAGCGAGCAGAAATCTCATTAAAGGATTGATTATTAATAACTTATGAATAGGGATGATTCTTTCTTCTGGCTGCGTTCCAGAAAGCCGCCAAGCTCCAACCTACATTACTACACTGTGCAAACAAGAGCTGCAGCTGGAAGGTCTTCCTAAAAATATTCACGAAGGGGGTGCTGAACTATCGAGTAGTGGGGAGGGGAATTTCTTTTTCCAATATTCACTTTTTAGATGTAGTCAAAGGTTCCACTGGAGCAGCATGGCATAGGAGGTTAAGAGCTCGTGTATCTAATCTGGAGGAACCGGGTTTGATTCCCAGCTCTGCCGCCTGAGCTGTGGAGGCTTATCTGGGGAATTCAGATTAGCCTGGGCACTCCCACACACGCCAGCTGGGTGACCTTGGGCTGGTCACAGCTTCTCGGAGCTCTCTCAGCCCCACCTACCTCACAGGGGGTTTGTTGTGGGGGGGGGGAAGGGCAAGGAGATTGTAAACCCCTTTGACTCTCCTACAGGAGAGAAAGGGGGATATAAATCCAAACTCCTCCTCCTCCTCCTCCTCCTCCTCCTCCTCCTCCTCCTCCTCCTCCTCCTCCTCCTTCTTCTTCTTCTTCTTCTTCTTCTTCTTCTTCTTCTTCTTCTTCTTCTTCTTCTTCTTCTTCTTCTTCTTCTTCTTCTTCTTCTTCTTCTTCTTCTTCCTCGCTTTTGAAAGAGATTCCACTTTCATTTCCCTTTGGAGTTTAAGCAAAGCACTCTTCCATCCCTGCAGTAGAAGAAGAAGAATTTGGATTTATACCCCGCTTTTCTCAGCCATAAGGAGTCTCAAAACAGCCGAGAGAGCTCTGAGAGAACTGTGATGGGCCGAAGGTCATGTGGAGGAGTGGGGAATCGAACCTGGTCCTCCAAATCAGAATTTGCCGCTCTTAACCACTACCCTATGCTGGTTCTTCATTTGAATTTATACCCTGCTTTTCTCAGCCATAAAGAGTCTCAAAGCAGCTTATAAATTCCTTCCCTTCCTCTCCCCATAATAGACACCTTGTGAGGTAGGTGGGACTGAGAGAGTTCGGAGAGACCTGTGACTAGCCCAAGTACTTTCATGTTACACACCACGGGGAGGGGTGCTGTAGCAAGAGGACAAGAAGTGCCAGGAAGACATTGCCTGCCTCTGAGCATCCACAGAGTGAAACTCTGCAGCACCCCCATTCCTGCTCTTTTCTCAGTGAATTTCTCATTGATCAAAATGAAGGTAATTCTAGTAAAAGTCCAGTTACGCCTTGGAGAAAATCAATCCTACAGCCAGTGAGGTGGAGTCGTTAAGAGAAAGTGGACTCTAATCTGGAGAACTGGGTTGCATTTCCCACTCCGACACATGAAGCCTGCTGGGTGACCTTGGGCCAGTCATAGTTCTCTCAGAACTCTCTCAGCCCCACCCACCTCACAAAGTGTCTTTTGTGGGGAGAGGAAAGGAAGGAGCTGCCTTGAGTCTCCTTAGAGGAGAGAAAGGCGGGGTATAATTCCAAACTCCTCCCTCTCCTCTTGCTCTTCTTCTTCCTCTTCTTCAGTGGCTGGTTGGCAGTAGTCAGAAGGCTCGTTCTTACCACCATTGGTATAAAGAGGAAGAAGACGAAGAAGAGTTGGATTTATATCCCCCCCTTTCTCTCCTGTAAGGAGATTCAAAGGGGCTTCCAAATTCCTTACCCTTCCCCCCCCCCCACAACAAACACCCTGTGAGGTAGGTGGGGCTGAGAGATCTCCAAAGAACTGTGACTAGCCCAAGGTCACCCAGCTGGCGTGTGTTGGAGTGCACAGGCTAATCTGAATTCCCCAGATAAGCCTCCACAGCTCAGGCAGCAGAGCGGGGAATCAAACCCGGTTCCTCCAGATAAGAGTACACCTGCTCTTAACCACTACGCCACTGCTGCTCCCCTTGTCCCTTGTTTGGACAGATGGGCAGAGCAACCAAGGCCAGAGATGTGGCCTTAGCCCACATTTCTTGCCCTCTCCGGAGAGTTGACAGCTACGTCGCTTAACCTTGAGTTGTGGTTTTCCAGAGTGTGACTCAGTTTGGCAACGACCTGAACACTCAGCCAGTTTTGGAACTATCCCTCATCTCACGTTCCATTTGCGCTTTCCAATCCTCTCCCATCATTATATCGTACCCTTTCTGGGCCTGTGCCAGAGCCACGTTGCAGCCTGACAGGAAGTTCCGCAAAGGTTCTCCGCTGCTGATAGACCTTACACAGCTGTCACTTCTGCTTAGACACTTACACTGCAAATTAGATCGGACTGGCGGGAGATGATGGGACGGGCCAAGAACAGACACTCAGAGTTCGGGGACAGCATGTGCTTTCATTGTCAAATACCTGGCCCGAAAAAAAAATGCTTTCCTAAAGAGCCCACTGGATCTGACCCACCTTGTTCTCCTTCCAGTTGCTTTAAAGCTTGTTTTTACAACAGCAATGCGTGAATTATGTCCTTCAGAGTTTTAAAATCTTTCACCATTTTAATATGCTGCCTCTCATACCGGGTTTGATTCCCCATTCCTCCACCTAAGTGGCTGAGTCTTATCTGGTGAACCAGATGTGTTTCTACACTCCTACATTCCTTCTGGGTGACCTTGGGCTAGTCACAGTTCTTGGGAATTCTCTCAGCCCCACTAAGAAGAAGAAGAAGAAGAAGAAGAAGAAGAAGAAGAAGAAGAAGAAGAAGAAGAAGAAGAAGAGGAGGAGGAGGAGGAGGAGGAGGAGGAGGAGGAGGAGGAGGAGGAGTTTGGATTTATATCCCCCCTTTCTCTCCTGCAGGAGACTCAAAGGGGCTTACAATCTCCTTGCCCTTCCCCCTGTGAGGTAGGTGGGGCTGAGAGAGCTCCGAGAAGCTGTGACTAGCCCAAGGTCACCCAGCTGGCGTGTGTGGGAGTGTACAGGCTAATCTGAATTCCCCAGAGAAGCCTCCACAGCTCAGGCGGCAGAGCTGGGAATCAAACCCGGTTCCTCCAGATTAGATACACGAGCTCTTAACCTCCTACGCCACTGCTGCTCCTTACCTCACAAGGTGTCTGTTGAAGGTAGAGGGAGTTTGTAAACCACCTTGAGTCTCTTTACAGAAGATAAAGGTGGGGTATAAATCCAAACTCTTCTTCTTCAATAGGCCCTCCGTGAGCGGAAGTTCCCTCCTGCATCTAATCCATGGTCTGCAAGTTTGCAAGGGAACAACAAGTTCATGACTACCAATGTTCACCACTGCTTTTAAAAGGAATCGGGCAATGACACCTTATACTAGATTGGGGGCATTGGGGATAGATTATATTTCCTCACCCAGTTGATCACGGAGGCTTTGCTTAAAAGGCTGTATCAAAAAACGGTGCACGGCTCAAACATTTTGTAATAGCGGCCACATGAAGTTTATGTGTCGGTTTCGCACCGTTACTCTTCACTTTCCAAAACAGCAGCCTAAACATTTTGTCAGCTCTGACGAAAGCAAGCCAGTAAGGTGAGATCGCAAGGACAAGGCCTTGAAATTATCTTCATCCCCTATGATTATAGATGTGGGCATTTTGTAGGGGGGGGGGATCCATTGGCATTAGGAAATTGCTTCTGTTTAAATGAACATTTCATCCCGTCTCCCGCATCACCCTCAAGAGAGATCGTATTTAAAGATCCAGCGAGCGAGTCTTCGATTTGTCGCCGCTGGGAAAAGGGCCTTTAAAATATCGGAGCGTTTTAAGTTTTTAGTGTATGTTAATGATTCGGGCCGCAGAATATTTCATAGCGTAATGAGTTAATTTGGAAGTAGTGTCATAAAAGCAAGAACCAACGAAACCGCTTCCCGTTTTTATTGGGTAGAACAACAGCGGCAGATTCGGGCGTTCCGCCTGCTGTGGACACCATAAATCAGCAGAGGAGCTGTACGGAGGAAAGTAATGTGTCTCTTTCAAATTGCCCGCAAGGAAAATGTCTCCATCTGCTTGCTACTCAGTAATAAATAATGCCATATAAATGGATTTTGGAACTGCTGGGGATGTGCCTTGGAAAAGGAATTTTTTTGTAATTCGTGATGGAGAGATTTTTTCCCCCCTCTAATACACAACGTTGTGGATTAGTGATGGTTAGGAAACCTAATCACACAGCATTCTATTGCCATAACTTCCCACTGATAAGAGTGGTTTGACAATTGAACCAATTACCCAAGGGGAGGTTCTGACTTCCTGGAGGTCCTTACGCAGAGACCGGGCACAGGTCCGTCAAGAATCTTCCAGCTTTGAATGTACTGAACTAAGCAAGAAGTTGGGGACTAGTCAGGTTGGAATTGAAGAATCTTTGCAGAACTATAAAGTGCTGTCGAGTTGCCGCTGACGTATGGTGACCCCTTGTGGTTTTCAGGGCAAGAGATAAACAAAGGTGGTTTGCCACTGTCCACCTCTGCATAGCAACCCCATTCTTCCTTGGTGGTGCCCAGTGGTGGGATCCAAAAATTTTAGTAACAGGTTCCCATGGTGGTGGGATTCAAACTGTGGTGTAGCGCCAATGGGGCTGGGTGGGGCACAACGGGGGCATGGCCTGGCATTCCAGGGGCAGGGCATTCCTGGGCGGGGCTGTGGCAAGGATGCAGCCGCTGCACCGGTCCTTGGGAGGGAAACGAATGCACGCAGGCGCAGGCTGCCACGCACGCCCGTGCACCTCCTGCTAGACTGCTTCAAGTTCTGTGCACTACTGCTGAGAGGAGGGGCGTAACTAAGGCAAAAATCACGTGGCAAAATCACCAATTAGTAACCCCCTCTCGGCACACACAAATAATTAGTAACCTACTCTCGGGAACCTGTGAGAACCTGTTGGATCCCACCTCTGGTGGTGCCCCAGTCCAGAACTAACCAGGGTCAACCTTACTTAGTTTCCAAGATCTGTTGAGATAGGGCTAGTCTGGCTCATCCAGGTAAGGGCCATTCCTAGGGCTCTACAATTTTAAAAAAATAAAAATGAATAAAAATGAATCCTCATGTTTGTAAGGGACTGGGTCTCATTACATGAGCCATCCTACTTGCCTCTATTTTCCCTCCTACGGGATAAAAATTCAAGGAAGCCAAACACACAAGAGCCGCTGCTGGTCAAAACCCTGCAAAGGCTAACAAAATCCAACCTCAAAAAGAGAATCTCAGCAGAACTACGTGGCAAGTCCAACTCAATCAACCTCAAACAGAGGATCTCAGCAGAACCAGCA
Source organism: Sphaerodactylus townsendi (assembly GCF_021028975.2). Taxonomy (NCBI): domain Eukaryota; kingdom Metazoa; phylum Chordata; class Lepidosauria; order Squamata; family Sphaerodactylidae; genus Sphaerodactylus; species Sphaerodactylus townsendi. Next base: position 7,847 of record NW_025950701.1, read on the forward strand.
TGAGCAAGGGACACTGTTTCAAGCCCAGCATCAACAGTTTCAAACCATAGAATCACAACAGGACCCAAGGCTATGTGGCAAGTCCAAAGAAACAGCAACCTGTCATTCCTGGAGCTGCACCAGCCAGTGTGGTGTAGTGGTTAAGAGCAGGCGGATTCTAATCTAGAGAACCAGGTTTGATTCCCCACTCCTCCACCTGAGTGGCAGAGGCTTATCTGGTGAGCCAGCCCCACCTACCTCGCAAGGTGTCTGATGTGAAGAGAGGAAAGGAGTTTTTAAGCCTCCTTGAGTCTCCTTACAGGAGAGAAAGGTGGAGTATAAATCCAAACTCCTACTCCTCCTCTTCTTCTTCCTCCTCCTCTTCTTCTTCCCCCCACCCCCATAAAGAGGAAACAATACCAACTTTAGCTTCATTTTAAGTGCTTCTGTAGGATCAGCTTGTGCTTGATTTAAATTGAGATCTTCTACTTTTTTAATATCTCTAGCTCCAGTTTTGTTTGTGGGAGGGTTTATTTTCTTTTTAAGAGTGACAGGAACATCTTTGGTAACGTAGTTATTGAGTTTCTACACAGAAGAACTCATCCTAACATTTGATCCCATTACCTGGGGAAGCTGCTTCCCTCTTCCTTCCTTCCTGTTAGCAGGAGCTACAACTCCTCCTTTTTGGTTCTACTCATTTTGCCCTTGTGCTACAACATCTAGTAAAGGTTTGCAAGCAAGGAGCAGCACAGCCATGCACACAGAAATCATCTGCTATATAGCCAAGCGGTTTCCTAATCGGATCAGAGTCCTTCTGCCTCAGTTTCCAGTGCAGATATCATAGAATTAAAAACAAGGTCTTGCAAAATAGTAAGAGCAGACAGGTACAAAAATCATGTCTGTCTGTCTGTCTGCCTCTCTCCAAACAGGCAGTCCCTGTGAAGTGCTCTTGTGTCTTCCTGGAAGGTGTGGAAGAAAGTATAATTAAAGTCTTCTACTGACAAAATGGTGCCCCAGATTGTGTTGGGATCAAGGAAAGGTGAGGACAGGTTTTTTGAAGGCCAACCCGTGCTGAGAAACAAAGTAATGAGTTATGTTAACTTCAAAAGCAAATGAAAGCTCAAGCCATCTTGGCCTGCATTGCTTCAGTATTGGGAATTATTTTCAGAACCTGCAGATGCCTTCCGTTATTCTCTGAAAGGTTTCCTTTGTTAACCCCTAGAGCTGACATACAGAGTGAAGATCTCCTGCCAGGAGGTATGATAGATTAGTCTCTTTCCACCTCTGTCTTATCACCTTGCTGTTACCTTTGACTTCTGGGTAAATTGGATTTGGGTTTAAATTGCACCGATGGTACATTTCCATGTTTATTCCAAAGAGACAGATTTCACAACCCACACCTCAATGCTCGGAACCCTCTACAAAAGAGACTGAAGTAAAATATGTGCATCCCATGATTCAACATCAGCATTTCATTTGGTGGGGGTTTGTTAATGGTGAAACGCAGTGGCAAGAAAAGGATTTTCATGCATAATCGTGAGATCTGGATAGTGTTGTAAAAGCCACACATTTAATATTCTCATTTGAGTTCCCTGTCCCCTCCACTTACGCACACCCCTTTCCCTCTAAGGCCCACTTGTGGATTCAGCCATTTTAGTTCTTCTCCTTCCCTTCCCTTTCATCTTCCTCCTCTCCCTGTGGCTTCTGTGACATCACAACCACTCAACCAATGACTGCAAAAGGCATATAAAGAAATCAACATCAAGAAGCAATAAATTACTCGTTTTCAAAAACGGATATACAATTTTCTATAAATTTCTAAACTTGTACTTTAACAAGCATATTCTATTATGTTTCTACTGATTACCCTTGAAGAGCCATGCTAAACAGAGTTGCTTACTTATACATCTATTCATGTCAACAGGTTTCCCTGGGTATAATTTGGCTAGACTGGCATTATTAAGTTCTTAGAGAATCTTAAGAGTATTTATCTGCTCACTTATTATGTGTTCCCTGCTTCTCCTCATTGTTCATAGTGGGTTAGTAGTAGTACCAGTAGAAGTACTACTAGTAGCAGAAGAACTACTACTACTTCCTTTGTTAACTACTACTAGAATGGGTCCAGAGGAGGGCAACCAAAATGGTAAAAAATCTGGAATCCATGCCCTACGAGGAGAGACTTAGGGAGCTGGCCATGTTTAGTTTGGTGAAGAGAAGGTTAAGAGGTGACATGATAGCCATGTGTAGATATTTGAAGGGATATCATGTTGGGTGAGGGAGCAAGCTTGTTTTCTGCTGCTCCAGAGACTAGGACCTGGAGTAATGGGTTCAGGGTGAAAGAAAAGCGATTCCACCTAAACATCAGGAAAAACTTCCTGACAATAAGGGCTGTTTTATAGTGGAACGCCCTACCTAGGAGTGTGGTGATGGAGTCTTCTTCCTTGGAGGTTTTTAAACAGAGGATGGATGGCCATCTGTCAGGAGTGCTTTGATTGTGTGTTCCTGCATTGCAGGGGGTTGGACTTGATGCCCCTTGGGGTCTCTTCCAACTCTATGATTCTATGACTCTATTACTAGTAGTAAGCTTGTAGCCTACTATCTTAAAATTCTATTGGCTGTAGCTACAGTAGTAGCAGGGTAAAGGAAGTCGGCATATGCTCTTATTTTTTTTCCCGATGAGCTATAATTTAAAGGATGGAACACCCCAGTTATTTTGTTCATCTCGCCTGGTCCCTTCTGACAATGGTGCTAACAGACCTGGTTCTATTTATGCCAAGAAATTTATGACTCTTTGCCACAGGAGAAGCTCATCTATCTGCCAACTCGTGTCAGCAGAATTATAAACCTGTCAACACCACAGTATTTCAGGAGTGACCTATGCTGGCTGTAAAACTTGATGCAAATGCTCGGATAATGTACGACACGCAATGAAACGATTCGCCGCAAATAATAACAACAACACTATGAAATAAAATAAGGGCACACTTCCCTGTCTTTAAAATAATGAAGAGCTTATAGATCAACTCCATTGAATCATTTAAAAGGAGCTGGGGGTGTTGTTTTTAAGCAGGGGGGGAATGTTCGTGTTTAAGAGATCAGCATATATTTGCTTTCTCCTTTAAAAAGAAATTACTCAAAAGAAAAAAACTTTCCTTGCTGCTAAATAGGATCGGACTGTTCAGTTTTATTCAGCATGCAATTTAACAAGCTGAGTATGGCCTACCAGCCATATATGACATATAGGAATAGGTTTTTACAAACCATACCTTTGACCTAGTTCAGCATTATTTATACTTCCCACATTGCAAGGTGCAAAGGCTGAGTCTGGGGTCTTACCCTGTGTCAGCTGTAAACACAATCACACATGAGTTGTGGATTCTCTTAAATTCCTGCACTTGTGTTAACCTGTTAGGATCAGGAACATAAGAACATAAGAACTAGCCTGCTGGATCAGACCAGAGTCCATCTAGTCCAGCACTCTGCTACTCGCAGTGGCCCACCAGGTGTCTTTGGGAGCTCACGTGCAGGATGTGAAAGCAATGGCCTTCTGCTGCTGCTGCTCCCGAGCACCTGGTCTGTTAAGGCATTTGCAATCTGAGATCAAGGAGGATCAAGACTGGTAGCCATAGATCGACTTCTCCTCCATAAATCTGTCCAAGCCCTTTTTAAAGCTATCCAGGTTAGTGGCCATCACCACCTAATGTGGCAGCATATTCCAAACACCAATCACACGTTGCGTGAAGAAGTGTTTCCTTTTATTAGTCCTAATTCTTCCCCCCAGCATTTTCAATGAATGCCCCCTGGTTCTAGTATTGTGAGAAAGAGAGAAAAATTTCTCTCTGTCAACATTTTCTACCCCATGCATCATTTTATAGACTTCAATCATATCCCCCCTCAGACGTCTCCTCTCCAAACTAAAGAGTCCCAAACGCTGCAGCCCCTCCTAAAGGACCATGCAGCACACAAAGAAGAGACTTCAACCTTCCTGCCCCACCCCTTTTCCCAGGCCACGTGCACCCCAGGAAAGATGGGAGTTTCTTCATGTAGCCTTCCTTGGGCTCCAGGTTCATATCAAGATGGCAACGCTTACTTCTGAAGCCCTTCTCAACATGAGTTGAAGGGGCCACTGCTGTTCATATGGACCTATGTGGCAAATCTGCTCTTTTCATCTGTTTCTGCTTCTTGTTCCTTCTTGCAAAACAGCCATAAACAGCACCAGCACATTTGTAATCCAAATCCAAATCCAAAACCTTTATTAGGCATAAAACCGGTGCCAAGAATTTCGAATACAATAAAAAGATCATTATTGCTCAACTTGCAGTACACAGAGCAAAAACTTAGCAACAGCTTCAGAGATTTCAACATTAGAGTTATTTAGAAGCTTAGCCATTTTTATTTTATCAGAAAGGAGCATAAATCCTGTTGGTAACACAGTTCTCAAATCAGTTCTGATGTTGTTGTATTTTGAACAATGAAGCAGAATATGAGAAAGTGTATTAGTTGTATCAGGACAAAATCGACAGCAACGCTCATTTTGTGGAATACCAGAGAAGCGACCTTGAAGATGTACTGATGGAAAAGAGTTACACCTTGCTCTAGTCATGACCCATCTGCAATTGTAATTAATAAGTTGTTGCAGGTATATAGCAGGGCTAGATTTCTGAGGGATAATCCCAAAGAATATTGGAGAGCAAGAGCTTTGCGCTTTGCTCAGGAGAAATTGGTACTCTTGATCAAATAATCTAGTCTTTAAGCGATGGTAAATCTCTGGAGCGGTGAGCATTTGTAGGGCCTCCCAAGAGAAGCCCAAGGAAAAGATCTTTTTTTCAATATGTAGCCACCATTTCGAAGGCTGAAGCTCTCTCATTTCTAACTGGGACAGTGCAGAAACAAAGACGCAGCCAAAACTTAAAAGTTACAACATTTGTGATCCTTTTCAGCAATGACTTCCCACTCTTCAGGCCAACTTTTCTGAGAGTGTAGAAGAGGAATCTGGATTTATACCCCACTTTTCTCAACTGTAAGGAGTCTCAAAGGCCGTTTCCACATGGCACAATTATACTGGGTTCTTACAATTGGTATCTTACAATCTGGGTCTATTTTATCCCGGTTTTTCCCTTTACATGGCTCCCTTCGCACCCAGTCAATACCATGAGCAGAAAATGTGCTTGGGGAAACGTTTCGGGAAGGGCAGGCTGCAATGGTCAGTAGCTCAGCAGAGTTAAAAACGGACATGATGTCAACGGGAGAGATCAGGGGGTGGGGCCAGGGCAGGGAGATCAAGAGGCTGGGCAGGAAAAATAAACTGGTTTTTCTCCTGGATGGATCTTGGTCTCTTTCAACATAGTCCTTCTTATAGGACAGTGGTGGTGAACCTTTGGCACTCCAGATGTTATGGACTACAATTCCCTTC
>NW_025950702.1:0-2500 GCF_021028975.2 Sphaerodactylus townsendi
GACTACAATTCCCATCAGCCCCTGCCAGCATGGCCAATTGCCATGCTAGCAGGGGCTGATGGGAATTGTAGTCCATAACATCTGGAGTGCCAAAGGTTTGCCACCACGGCTCTATGGTGTTATCCAGTGGTGGAATCCAAAAATTTTAGTAACAGGTTCCCATGGGGGTGGGATTCAAACAGTGGCCTAGCGCCAATGGGGATGGGCGGGGCATGACGGGGCGGGGGCGGGCATTCCGGGGGCGGGGCATTCCTGGGCGGGGCTGTGGCAAGGACACAGCCGCTGCGCCGGTCCTTGGGCGGGAAACTAATGCACGCAGGCGCAGGCTGCCACGCACGCCGGTGCACCTCCTGCTAGACTGCTTCCAGTTCTGCGCGCTACTGCTGAGAGGAGGGGCGTAACTAAGGCAAAAATCACGTGGCAAAATCACCCATTAGTAACCCCCTCTCAGCACACACAAATCATTAGTAACCTACTCTCGGGAACCTGTGAGAACCTGCTGGATCCCACCTCTGGTGTTATCTCCAGCTGCGGTCCCTTCCAGCCCTAAACTCCGCCACTCCCTCTTCGGCTCCCTCTTTGCAACCCGGAGTGGGCAACTCTACCTGGACTCAGCAGCTCTGAAGTGATGAATGCTGATCGTGCAGTTTCCATCTACCTCAGCAAAGGGCCTCAAGGTGTTATCCTGCCAGCAAGCTCGGATGCTTTTTGACAAATGAAATAAGCTCTCCTGCCCAGGTTTGCGCACGGCTTTGTATCCAGTAACAGGCTTTTCAAAGCAAGTTCTCTGCCACCCAAGAGATACCTGCTCCTTCCCTCGGGCATCTGCTCTTGAGCTGCTGCTGAGATCAGCGAAATAATTTTTTAAAAAATCCATTTCGAACTTTTGTTTCCTCATGGGAATACCTGAGCTTTCTCAGAGAGTTAAAACAGCAAATGTTTCCCGAGTGGCAGAATCTTCCCCTTGGCCAGAAATAACTGTCCGTTCTCTTCCACGTTGTTTGCCATCATCACAAAGAATATTTGGAAAATAATTTGCCATCATCACAAAGAATATTTGGAAAATAATTGGAATAATAATAATTTCTGTTAGTGTAACCTCTATGTGTGGGTTCTGTGGGGCAGAACTTGGAAGGAGTTGCAAAGAACTAAATTTAAAACAAAATGGTTTACTTCCTTAACAAATAACACTTTTAACATTAACATTTAACATTTACAATTTACAGTCCTTTTAGGTTGCATTTCAAGTCCTTATATTTTCAATCTACTGATAATGCCAAGTCCAATTCTTCCTGCTGTTGGTTGGCTTATGAAGACTTCAGGGGCTTGGTGAATGGGATCCAAGATGATGAAGGTCCCCAAACGAACTCCCATCAACTACATACATAGCAAGCCCTGAAACAAGGTGTTAAGAGCTTATAAAGAATTAATAAGGGATCCGGCAGGTTATCACAGGTTCCCGAGAGTAGGTTACTAATTATTTGTGTGTTGCCAAGAGAGGGTTACTAATTGGTGATTTTGCCACGTGGTGTTTGCCTTAGTTACGCCCCTCCTCTCAGCAGTAGCGCGCAGAACTGGAAGCAGTCTAGCAGGAGGTGCACCGGCGTGTGTGGCAGCCTGCAGCCTCGCGTCCGATGCAGATTCCCTTGCTCTAAGGGACCTGGCGCGATGGCGGCTGCGTCCTTGCCACAGCCCAGCCCAGGGAATGCCTCGGCCTCACACCCCCCCCCCTGGAGTGGCTCCCCACCCAGCCCCATTGGCGCTATGCCGCAGTTTGAATCCCAGCACCATGGGAACCTGTTACTAAATTTTTTGGATCCCACCACTGGTCAAATGTGTTTGTGAGTGTGCATTGTATCCTTGGGATTTCTCTGTAGCCTGTAAATAAACAGGTTTCCACCAGAATGGCTCAAAATGTTACTTCCCTTACTTGCTCACTGAAGAGCAGAACACCTATGCTTGTATTTTGGGCATTCCTCAGAGATACCTGCTTGTGCAAAATTCCTTGTGAATTCTCTTAAAGCAAATGAAAGAAACGAATCCTGATGTTATTTGCAGCTGGCGGCGTAAACCTGTCAATTCCTCTCCCATCCCCCTTCTGAGGTCTCCATAATCCACGGCCTCAGCGCCTTTCGAAGTTAAGCATTTCTGCCTCCCTCAGCACTTTCCTCCTAAGCCACAGAGAGATTCCTACAGTCAGAGCCCAAACTGATGAGACTCAGATTTCAAATGTGTGACCCAGTTAATTGGGTCCTAGTGCAGGCTCGGTGCCCGATTCCTGGTTTGGGGTGAGGCGGCGCTCATTAGGAGGGTTATCACCATGCTTATCCCAAACTGAAGGAGACAATTTAATTGTCCTGAAGTGTGCCGCCTTCCTCAGGGTATGTTCTCACACGCAGCCTCCCTGCCGACACGGTGTCAAAAAACTCTCCTGGCTTTTAAAATCTCTCCTCTCCTGCTCCTGAATTAGATTCACAAAACAAGCATCCTTGTCACAGCT
>NW_025950702.1:7500-13231 GCF_021028975.2 Sphaerodactylus townsendi
TGGCGAACCTTTGGCACTCCAGATGTTATGGGCGACAATTTCCAGCAGCTCCCATCATGCTGGCAGGGGCTGATGGGAATTGTAGTCCATAACATCTGGAGCGCCAAAGGTTCGCCACCACGGGCCTAAGGCTACTCCGTGATGATTATGGCTGCATGAAGGGTTTAAACCCGTCTCTCTCTCACCCTACTCTGATGTTATAGGTGCTACTGACTCTGCTTTCATTTAGCATGTTTTTATCCTGCCCTCCGGTTACATTAAGGAGCTCAGCATGGTGTGCGTCGGTCTTCCCTCCCCTCTTCTGTTTTCACAACAACCCTGTGAGGTTTATTGGGGCTGAGAGAGAGTGAATGGCTCAAAATTACGCTGTGAGTTTTTACAGTAGAGGGAGGATCTAACCCTGTAAGTAAGTCTCTGCTGCTACTGGGTGTTGTGGGCTGATTTTGGCAACAAGGCTGTTCTTGGTACCTAGATTTTGGGACCAAGTGAAAGGTTGTGGTGGTGGATTGTGCCATCAAGTCGCAGCCGGTTGTCATGATCAGTCTCTGTTTGATTCTGCCGTGTCTCCTGGCCAGGATGTGAGAACCCTTCTTTTCACGTTCCCCTCCCTGCTGTGCTCATGTTTTTCCACTTTGCTTCTCAGGCAATGCCTTATCAGCTCATTAAGCACCTGCTGTGGTAGCTCTGTCAGCAGTGTGAAGTGTAGGTTGTTATGACCCTGGGGACCAGGGGAGGTGGTTTTTAAATATGGATATACTATTGATCTATATAGGACAGTGATGGCGAACCTATGGCACGGGTGCCAGAGGTGGCACTCAGAGCCCTCTCTGAGGGCACGCACAAACAAAGTTCATCGTGTGGGGGGGAAATTGCCCCCCCAACACATCTAGGCTGGCCTGGGCTGCTGGGCTTGATTATTAGCATTAAACCTAAGACCTAGTTTTGGGGAAGCAGTGTAGGTAACCCTGTTAAGTGCTGTTAAACCCCACTGATTTTCATGCAAAGAACTAAAGCGCGATCCTTTACCTGGGAGTAAGCTTGGTTGCTTGCTTCTGAGAAAACCCTCCTAGGGTCTTGATTCACCCATTGGAAGAGTTGCACGGTTGCTTCAAAGCAAAGCCAACAACTACCACCAAGCTTACTTGCGAGTAACACGCACCTTGGAGCCAACCATTTTTTCTAAACTAAAACCTCAGTATTCAGGTTAAATTGCCATGTTGGCACTTTGCAATAAATAAGTGGGTTTTGGGTTGCAGTTTGGGCACTCGGTCTCGAAAAGGTTTGCCATCACTGAGATAGGATATGTCATAATATGTAGAAAATGTTGAGTTTGCTTCTAGAATGGCATTTGAATGTTCAACTGATAGAATCTCTTTGTTCATTTTAGGACTTATCAATGACCATAAAAATGTCCATGGGAACGCACCAGCCGTCTCCCAACCGACTCCAGCACCCAGGTGGAGGAATCCCCGGCCACCTTCTTTTAGCAACCAAACGGTTTTCTCTGCTAGATATTCCCAGCAAGGCCAAAGGGATTTTCAGCCTCACCGACACAATGCCTGGAGGAAGAAATATTCTCTCGTCAACGTGCCACCTCGAACCATGCTCAACCCTGGCGGGAGCATTTCATCCAGCGATTTAGGGTTGGGCCCGAACCACGGAACCCGCACGGCAGAGGAGCCACAGCCGGTGCTTTCAGAAAGAAGGGTGGACGTTGCTGCGGATGGTAACATAACTGTTGGGGTACATACGGGCTCAGTCGTAAGAATTCCTATGCCCCAGGGTGGTCCCTCTGAAGCAGCCGAGGGCCCTTCTACTTCCAGAAGATGCGAAACCTCTGCTTTGGCTCCAGATGTTCCTTCAAAAGAGAGCAAACGGAAACGTCTCTCAACCGTGCCCCACCCGTTGCCTCCTCGGACTGTTGCTAGGGGGAGGGATGACTCTCTTTCGGTGCGTCTCAAGGGGTCTGTGCCTTCGGGAGTAGTTCAGGGGGCATCAGACTCGACTCTGTTGAAGACAATCAGTGAGCAGGCGATCACGTTGAAAACTGAGCCTCAGCAGCCAAAGGTCTTACCTGGCCATGAACCAGGACGCCTTTCGGCAAGGAAGAAACCAGCATTGCAGGAGACAGCTCTGCGCACCTCACAACAGGTGCCTGTGGCAGTGGCCAAAATGAAGACGGAGCGGATAGCTGAGACAACTAGTTTACACCCTGCTTCAGTTCGGGACGCTCCTTCAGCAGGTGAGGGGACTCCCTCCAAGAACAAGTTTTCTGCACCTGTGCTCCAGACAGCTCCAACCTTGCTGGCCCCCACAAAATCTCCCAAGTTCAGGAAGACCAACTACACCTGGGTGGCCAACCCGAGCAAATGTCCCTGTGCTTCAAAGCGGTGGTCGGCTTCCAGAGCCTCTGAAAGCGGCCAGAAGCTTGCCGGCGGGGCAGAGAGGCCCACCAAGTTAGCGCCAAGAGCGGACTTGGGAGCAAAGCAGAAAAGGTCTGGCCCGCATTTGAAGCAGGGCATGTCCTCCAGCAAGTACAAGTGGAAGGCGTCCAGCCCCCGGCTTTCCCCTTCCCCATCCGCCTCTGCGTTCACGTGGCAGCGCGAAGAACGCGGTGGGCCGCCCGCCCCCCACTTCTCAGGAGCCAGCTCCTCCCTTCCAGCTGCGAGCCGAGTGCCTTTTGGTCGCGGCGATCCGAAACCAACGTTTGGGAATGCCAGCTTTCTCAATTACAAGTTGAAGAGCCGGACCAAAATCATCAAAAGGAAGGGGAGCGCCAGGTAAGCCGTTTGTTCCCTGGAGTGGACGCTGCAGTCGGCTGCTCCAGTTTTGCAGCAGAGATAAATGGCGTGCTTCACCTTTCCTGGAGTTGTAAAACATGCGTGGATAATACGAAGCTTTCAGAAAGCCAGTGCAATTCTGGGATATGTCCCAAATCGGTCTCTGCACTCGGCAGACCAACCTACTGGTGATCCCTGGCCCCTCAATGATATGGCTGGCCTCCACCCGGGCCAGAGCCTTTACAGTTCTGGCCCCTGCCTGGTGGAACGCTCTCCCGCCAGCTGTCCGGGCCCTGCGGGATCTCGCTGAGTTCCGCAGGGCCTGCAAGACTGAGCTGTTCCACCGGGCCTTTGGGGGAGACTAGCCGTTGATAGGGGCCCTTCCTTCTTCCTTCTTTGTTGCCTATAACATCATGTGGCTCCTACCGCCCCCCTTCCCTGGGGTTCTCGGGGGTTTTCTTGAGGGAACTGATAGTAGGCGCCATCTTGAGTTATTAAACTAATCAATTAATAATGCTGCATTTTAATGGGGTTGGGTTTATTTTTATTAGAGCCGTATTAACTTATATTTATTGTATTTTAACCTGATATTGTGCTCCTCCTATATGTTGTGAACCGCCCTGAGCCCTTGGGGGGAGGGCGGTCTATAAACCCAATAAATAACAACAACAACAACAACAATAATAAGAGTATAGTGTCTAGATCCGTGGTGGCGAACCTTTGGCACTCCAGATGTTATGGACTACAATTCCCATCAGGCCCTGCCAATTGGCCATGCTGGCAGTGGCTGATGGGAATTGTAGTCCATAACATCTGGAGTGCCAAAGGTTCGTCACCACTGGTCTAGATCAAGGGAATTGTACCACTCTACTCTGCATTAGTCAGACCTCACCTAGAGTTCTGGGCACTGCAATTGAAGAAGGATATTGACAAGCTCGAATGGGTCCAGAGGAAGGCAACCAAAATGGTCAAAGGTCTGGAATCCATACCCTATGAAGAGAGACTTAGGGAGCTGGGGATGTTTAGTCTGGAGAAGCGAAGGGACGTGGTAGCCATGTTTAGATATTTGAAGGGATGCCAGGTCGAAGAGGGAGCAAGCTTGTTTTCTGCTGCTCCAGAGGCCAGGAAACGGAGTAATGGAGTCGAGGTGAAGGAAAAGAGATCTCACCTAAACATTAGGAAGAATTTTCTGATGGTCAGGGCTGTCCAACAGTGGAATTCCCTGCCTCAAAGAATGGTGGAATCTCCTTTAGAGGTTTTTAAAGGGAGACTGAATGTACATATGTCAGGAGTGCTTTGATTGTGTGTTCCTGCATGGCAGGGGGTTGGACTTAATGGCCTTTGGGGTCTCTTCCAACTCTATGATTCTATAAGATGTAGTGAGTGTGAGAGGAGTCTGTTCAGATGATAGGATATTATATATCTGTTTGGGACTCCAGCTGCGGCTGTGTAGCCTGGGCAAATAGCATAAAGGAGACCTGGAAAGCCGTCGCATCAGTGAGGACTTGCAGTGGAACTGAAAATAAAATCCTTGTATAATTCAGATTTGCAGGAGTTTATGTGATGCTTGTGACTTTCCCAGATCCAGAGTCCAGTAGCACTTCTGGGGCCGCACTGCTTCAGTGTGCCCTGATGCAATTGCATGTCTGAATGTTCCTCATGATGCAATTGCATGTCTGAATGTTCCTTCTGAAGCCAGCTGGATGACCCTGGGCCCGTCACAGTTCTCTCTCCGAATGCCCTCAGCCTCACCTGCCTCATCAGGTGTGTGTTGGGGGGAGAGGAAGGGATTATGTGGACTTTTGTCCTGAAACGCAGACTGCCTTGGGTCACCTGGTGCAGTTTGGCTTCATCTCTTGCAGGCTGCGGAGCTACGAGGGCTTCTTTTTTATCCAGCACTGTGGAGAGATGGTAGCAGCTGGGCTGCTTGTTGCTATACTGTTTATTGGTTAGGACCAAGAAAATGCTACTCAGCACGGGGTGGGCAGGCTTGTGCTTCTGGCCAACCAGATTTGCTTTCAGTTCACCGGATTCGGCAGGGCTGGAGAGGAGGGTGCGCAGGGGCCAAAGAGGGGCGGGCATCTTAGAAGAGGCAGTTGTCAGATGAAGACGGTTCTTTTCATTTGAAGAACTATGTTTCTCGGTAGCAGAGAGCGAGAGGTGCTTATTTGCACCTGAGTGCCATTTTTATTTATTTATTTGTTGGATTTACCCTGTTTCCCCGAATATAAGACATCCCCGGAAAATAAGACGTAGTAGAGGTTTTGCTGAAGTGCGAAATATAAGGCATCCCCCGAAAGTAAGACGTAGCAAAGTTTTTGTTTGGAAGCATGCCCATCGAACACAACACAGAACAATAAGACATCCCCTGAAAATAAGACACAGTGCATCTTTGGGAACAAAAATTAATATAAGACACTGTCTTATATTCGGGGAAACACGGTATAGGCCGCCTCACCCCCGAAGGGCTCGAGGCGGCTCACAGTATGGCTGTTCTCTAGACAGCAAACCAGTACAAAAATATAACTTAAACCCATTAAAAACTTAAGCAGCAATTGCTAGAAATAAATACAATAAATACAAATTAAAACAACAGAAGTTGTTAAAAACAGGCGCCCGATCTAAAGGCCAAAATGGGGAGGAGGTAGGCAGGGCCCAAGATGGAATCAGGGCCCGACCAAGATGGAAAAACAGGCAGCCTTTTCCTGGTCATCTTTGTTCCATGTGTCTCTGGGATTGTGTGGACCTGCTTTCTGTGCTGGGCTTCCTGCTGCAGGAACGGTGACTGTTCATGCAGTTATGGGCATATATAAATTGGCTTGTGGGGCCAATGTTTTCTGGCGAAGGACCACAGTCCCACCTCTGTGAGCACCTGTCTTGTGTCCGTTTGGGACTCTTGCAGCATTTGGGACTCTTTAGTTTGGAGAGGAGACGTCTGAGGGGGGATAGGA
>NW_025950703.1:0-13228 GCF_021028975.2 Sphaerodactylus townsendi
CTTCTTCTTCTTCTTCTTCTTCTTCTTCTTCTTCTTCTTCTTCTTCTTCTTCTTCTTCTTCTTCTTGCCTTCTGACAGTGGGACTCAGAGCTTTTCATCTTCTGAATGTGAAATTTCCCTTTAGTCCCTGATAGGTTTGTCCCCCATGAATCTGTCTTAACTCCCTTTTTAAAGCTATCTGCGCCTGGGAAGTAACCCAGGGGCATAATGAACGATGCGCTTTTCTAAGCAGTGGATAGGAATGGGAAATGAAAACCACGAGGTTTGACTCCTTCAGAAAGCTTCCTTTCTGTGCAATGGATTCCACATTTTAATCATTCGTTGGGTAAAAACGTGTTTCCTTTTGTCTGTCCTGAATCTACTGCCCATACGCTTCATGAGACGCCGTCGTGTTCTAGTATTGTGGGAGAGGGAGAAAAGGTTCTATGGGGTGTGGTCATGTGGCTGGACGTTCCTCTGGACAAGGAAACTCGAGCAGGTCATAGGCAGCCACGCCTTCTCCCAGGATGCTCGTTCTGTGTCTCTCTTCTTAGCGTGCCAAGAGCAGAGCAGAGCAGAGAGCCCCATGGAATTATGCAAGGAACGCAAACTGAGTTTCTGACTGGCCTGCAACCACATCGCCCTGCACGTGTCCACACACCCCTTTACGAGACCACCCTCTTCATGCTGTACCTTCTGTGCAGTGGTGCGGTGGTTAAGAGCAGGTGCACTCTAATCTGGAGGAACCGGGTTCGATTCCCCGCTCTGCCGCTTGAGCTGTGGGGACTGATCTGGGGAATTCAGATTAGCCTGCGCGCTCCCACACATGCCAGCTGGGTGACCTTGGGCTAGTCACAGCTTCTCGGAGCTCTCTCAGCCCCACCCACCTCACAGGGTGCTTGTTGTGAGGGGGGGAAGGTCAAGGAGATTGTCAGCCCCTTTGAGTCTCCTACAGGAGAGAAAGGGGGGATATAAATCCAAATTTCTTCTTCCTCCTCCCCTAGGTGTGAGCTGTCTGTTGAGAAATCAACAGTTCTCCAGTCCGAATTGGAATCCTGCAAAGAGCTGCAGGCCCTAGAACCGGAGAACAAATGTAAGTATCCACACGGGCAGCCAAAGTTACGTCCGTGACTCTTGGGAGGCAGCAGGCGGGTGACGGTGTGCAGCGAATTGTTCTCTGCCGCTGCGAAGGTACTGCACAAAAGGGTGGGGAGGGGGTGGGATGCTGCCATCTTCTTTTATATGGTTCCTGTTTTATTATATGCTGTTTTTTATCTGATGGTTGTTGGTTTTATTATATGGATGTTCCCCGCCCTGAGCCCTCCGGGGGAGGGCGGTCTATAAGACCAATTGATTGAAAGAAAGAAAGAAAGAAAGAAAGAAAGAAAGAAAGAAAGAAAGAAAGAAAGAAAGAAAGAAAGAAAGAAAGAAAGAAAGAAAGAAGAGAGAAGGGAAAGAGAGAGAGAGAAAGGAAGGAAGGAAGGAAGGAAGGAAGGAAGGAAGGAAGGAAGGAAGGAAGGAAGGAAGGAAGGAAGGAAGGAAGGAAGGAAGGAAGGAAGGAAGGAACTTGGACAGCCCCACACTGGGGGATGGGTAATAATAATCAGGATTTCAAGCCATTCTAGATCATTTTTCTCGGGATGGCATATCCATCAATCACACCACAGTCTGGGCATGCTGGCCCCATGATTCAGAATCCTAATTTATTTATTAAGTTTTTATACGGCCCTTCCTCTTTCTGACTCTGGGTGGTTCCCAGCAAGGCCATTTATATACAACTCCATCATCAATACAATAAAGCGATAGCTACTCACTATAAAGTAAAATATGAAGCTCGTAATTTTAGGTTCTGCCTTTCGTCACTGGGTTGGAGATTGGCAACTTGCTTCTGTCTGTTAAAATGCTCACTTCATTTATTTACAGTTGTAGGGACTAGCAACTTGCTTGTGTTTGTTTAAATATTCCCTTTATTTCCTCCCAGCCTGGAGGACTAGCAGCTTGCTCCTGTGTACTTCAATAAAGACAGTTGCTAAAGTTGTGATGCTGGACTTCAGAGTGTGGGCAAATTGTGGAACCCCAGAAGCTGGCTTAGGGGTGGGGGAGTCAATGGACGGTCTGGCCCTTTGTGACTACCAGAAACATGGGAAATTATGCCAGACAAGTAAATACACGCAAGGTGGTTCTATTTCCAGGCTGCAGACTTTATCTTCTCCTCAGCTCACAATCCTCGCCTGCGTTCAGGCTGTGTGTGGAGTCCACCTGCCTTGCCCTCCCACCACTTCGGTTCTGTGTTTCTCTCTAGGGTGCCTCCTCACCATCATCCTCCTCATGAGAGCCTTGGACCCTTTGGTGTATGAGCGCGAGACCCTCAGCTACTTTGAGACCCTGAAGGTAAACTGGGAGGGCCAGCAAGCCATTTCCTGTTCTGAGCCTGACTCACTGCTGAGGTTTACCCTTTACTCTGTCAAAGATTACCAGGCAAGGATAAACAGTGCCACTGAGCATGCAAAGAGTGTCCCTTTCTCCTTGACGGTCCTCCTCTCCCATCCTGGGGTTAGGAAGACAAGGCGCCGGATTCAAGAGGCCTCATTTCCAAACAGAATTCAGCCCCGGCACCTATTTATTTATTATTTGATTCATTTATTAATTATTTAATTCAAATGGGGACCAAAACTGGTTTACATTATTCTCCTCTCCTCCCTCTTCTCACACAACATCCCTGTGAGGTAGTTTAAGCTGACAGAGTGTGACTGGCCCAAAGTCACACAGCAAACTTCCATGGCACGGGTGGGAATTTGAACCTTGTTTTCCCAGATCCCTCTCTAACCATTGCACCACACTGGCTCTCTGTTGCTTTTCCACACAAGAAGAAGAGTTTGGATTTATATCCCCCCCTTTCTCTCCTGTAAGGAGACTCAAAGGGGCTGACAATCTCCTTTTCCTTCCCTCCGCCCCACCCCACAACAAACACCCTGTGAGGTGGGTGGGCTGAGAGAGCTCCGAAGAACCGTGACTAGCCCAAGGTCACCCAGCTGGCATGTGTGGGAGTGCACAAGCTAATCTGGTTCCCCAGATAAGCCTCCACAGCTCAAGCAGCAAAGCGGGGAATCAAACCCAGTTCTCCAGATTAGAGTTCACCTGCTCTTAACCACAACACCACTGCTGCTCTCAAGGAATGCCTGCTGATCTCTCTCTTGTTCGTTGCTGTTGCCCCCCCCCCCCCTTGCCCCAACTTAGGCCGCTGACCCCATGCGCTCAGCTTACCTGGATGACCTGCGCAGCAAATTCCTGATAGAAAACAGCATCCTCAAGATGGAATACGCCGAGGCGCGTGTGGTGGATCTATCACAGAGGGTAGGAGGCCGGGGTCTCATGTGGGGGGTGGGCGATGGGAGGGACTGGGTAGGGACTTAGCAGGTTGCAGTGGCTTATGGGAAGAAAAGCGCTGTTGGCTGCTTGTTACACACTGTGTCCAGTGAGAAGGAATGTTTCTCACTGGGACATGGACAATGTATACCCCACTAAACATTCCCTTCTCACTGGACACAGTGTGTAACAGATTTCTCTCTGTGATACACCTCTGAAGATGCCGGCCACAGATGCAGGCAAAACATTAGGAACAAGACCTGCCAGACCACGGCCGCACAGCCCAGAAAAACCACAATAACCGATGCTTTAAATGCTCAATTGAACCTTTTTTCATGACAATTCTTTGTGGTGTTGTTGTTGTTGTTGTTGTTGTAGATTTCACAGCTGCCAGATCTTTAGCTGGTTGTTGGCCTTCATTACAATTCAAGCCTCACCCAGAGGCCTAGGAAGTTGTAATGTATCGGCATAGTATTCGTCCGGATCCCAGCAGGGCTGCCTTCTGAATTTGACAGATGTTAATTTTGTCAATTCGAAGATGTTTTAAGTGCTGCCCTAGTGTTTTTGGGATGGCGCCCAGCGTTGTTGTTGTTGTTGTTGTTGTTGTTGTTGGTATTAATTCAATTTGGTAGACCGCCCTACCCCCGAAGGGCTCAGGGTGGTTTACAAAACAATAAAACACAATACATCAAATAAACTCATCGAATATGTTTGTGGTTTGCATCAATACATCAGTTCTTAGGGTCTAGGGAGCAGGTGGGAGAAACAAGCCCGATTCGTCAGGTGACCCTCCTAAGCCACCTCCCTGTTTTCCTTCTCAGGGCCTCACCAACCTGTGCCACCTGGAGCACCTCTTGCTGGTCACCCACATGAATCTGTCAGATAACCACCTCCGCTGTTTGCCCCCCTCCCTGGCTATGATGCGCTGCCTCGAGGTGAGATGTTATATTTTGGTTTTTATGTTTTCGGTGTTTTTTATGTTATGCGTTTCATCTACGTTGAGCTGCCTTGAGTTCCATAAAGCAGAAAGATGGCCGACTCATAGTATAATATTGTATGTTTATAAGGGTCATCAAGGACTAGAATAATGTAGAGGGAACAATTATAATTGGCATACTATTAGGCCAGATTGATGTTTCGCTGATTTGTTTATTTTGTATTTTTAAGGACTGACAAAAAACTGATTAATGTAATGCATATTTTCATCCTCTTAATTTTCTCTTTTTCTGCTCTTTTCTTCCTATTTGGGACTCTAGTTCTTTTTTTCCTTTCTCGTTCCTGTCTTTCTTTTTTTTAGTCTGTACTCTTTACAACCTTTTGATTTGTTATTCGAGTTGTTTTTATTTTCTACATATTCTTGTAAACCTAACAAAGTTTTGTATTAAAAAAAAAAGAACATGGCTAATAAGTTTTTTAAACAAATACATAGCGCATGCTTGTTCAAACATAACCCCCCCATCCCCCGAAGCGCCGTTTAATTTTCTCCTCGTTTAATCTGTTACAGCCGGAATCTAATTCGTACAAAGATTATTGCTGGTGTAACAAATTATTTTGCATCCAATTAAGGTTCTGTATCACTTAACTTGGTTAGAACTTATTCTCGTTATCTAAGAGATTACCCAGACCTCACTGGTAAGGTAAAACCCGCTAAGAGCCATTTATCTTTTGTAGTACAATTCGGAGGGCGTGAGTCATTACTAGCAAAACCAACAGGGAAAAAACTTTCTGCAGGTTAATCACCTGGATTGAAATAAGACATAACTCTTTATTAGGTGAGAGCTTAAGAGGTAGTTACAACAGCTAGTCATTCCTGCTGTCATATAAAAACATGCAATAAAAATTAAGTGTCATCTTTCTTAACCTTAACTAACTATGTGGCATTTACAGATGAAAGAGATCAGTTGCCCAGGAGAAATGGCGGCGTTGGGAGGCGGGCTGTATGAGGCCCCTCCCTTCCCCAAACTCCTCCCTCCCAGGCGCCGCCCACCCAAAACCTCCAGATATTTCCCAAGCCAGAGCTAGCAACCCCTACAAAAAAATTACCTCAGTACATCGTTGACCAAACCACCAGAGAAACCTGAACTGGCTATCATTGGATACTTTAAAATAAAATGACCATTAAAATTGAAATAAATTTTTCTCACTTTAACGTGTGATTGTTCTCTGGATAATATGATTGGCCTCTAGATGAATTTCAAGATAATTAGCAGGTGTGTTTCAAAATACATCTTGGTAGCGCAAGTTAATTTCTCAAGGAAGATGGAAAGGCTACAATTTAGCACTTTTTTCAATTAGAAGAGCAATAAATCTACTGTGGCTTCAGCTACTTTAATCAGCTGTCAAAGATAAAAGCAATCTTTTCCTCCTGGCTATCTGATCAGCTCTACTGAGGCCATAAGAACTATATAAAACACCTATGAGTAGCATAATTTAAAACGTGATTTAAGGTATCCCCAGTCTTTTAGAGTTGTAAGGACCTTTCGAATTCTGACACGAGTTTTTGTTTGATCATTTTTAATTAATTTTATAAGAACTAAAACAAAAACTACCACAAAATGAACAAAGAAAAACTAACACCAAAACGATCCTGTCACCCTACACACCACATACTATATACCATTGATGCCGAACCTTTTCGAGACCGAGTGCCCAAACTGCAACCCAAAACCCACTTATTTATCGCAAAGTGCCAACAGGGCAATTTAACCTGAATACTGAGGTTTTCGTTTAGAAAAAACAGTTGGCTCCGAGGCACACATTACTTGGGAGTAAGCTTGGTAGCTTTGCTTTGAAGCAACCACGCAACGCTTCGAATGGGTGAATCATGACCCTAGGAGGGTTTAGAAGCAAACCCCATTGCCAGCAACCGAGCTTACTCCCAGGTAAAGGATCGCACTTTAGTTCTTCCCATGAAAATCAGTGGGGTTTAACAGCACTTAACAGGGTTACCTACTTTAAACGCCAAGTGCTCCAGCTGCCCAGGCTAGTTTAGATGTGGGAGCCCCCCCCCCCCACATGACAAACTCTGTGCACGTGTGCCCACAGAGAGGGCTCTGAGTGCCACCTCTGGCACCCGTGCCATAGGTTCGCCACCACTGCTATATACAAAAACCACACCTAACTATTTGTGGTAGTTTTTGTTGCAGTTATTATAAAATTAATAAAAATATATATTTTTAAAAAAGGAATTCTGACATGGGTCTAACCACAAAAGGGCAGAGCCAACCACAGAATGTCAGGCAGTGAGATTTGGGATAATTGTAACAGCAACTCTTTAGCATTTCAGGCAGAAGTTCTTCCTAACTATGCCTTTAAAAACGGCTATATTGTTTACAGGATTTTCTTGCTGACTTTCTCTCCTTGTGTTGTGGTCGCAGTTGCTTCAAAAGCAATATTTTTGTGAATCGGCACAGCCAATTAGATCTCCACTTGCTAATCAGAAACCTTGATGGGCAGAAACCTCACCTAGCTGCACCCACTTTCTAAAATCTCTTGGCTGGCATCAAGAAAGGTTTGGGAGGGTGCTTTTGTGCCACGGGCACTATGTTGGAGACCTGTGGATTTAAAAATGTGTGATACTGAAGGTACCCTGTTCCCCTGAATATAAGACATCCCCTGAAAATAAGACGTAGTAGAGGTTTTGCTGAAGTGCGAAATAGCAGATATCCCCCGAAAGTAAGACGTAGCAAAGTTTTTGTTTGGAAGCATGCCCGACGAACAGAACACAGAAAAATAAGACATCCCCTGAAAATAAGACCTACTGCATCTTTGGGAGCAAAAATTAATATAAGACACTGTCTTATTTTCGGGGAAACACGGTATGGAGGACCTGCTTTTCTTATTCTCCTATTTCTGCCGTAGGTGTTGGAAGCTGATGAGAACCGAATCGAGACCCTAGAAGGGCTGCCCCCGCTCCCTCGCTTGGAGGATCTCTCCCTCTGCAACAACCGTATCCTTGACACTTGGCTACACACACACCCTTTGCTCACCCTCATGAGGTGGTGAGATCAAATTAGGGTCAGGACTCGGAAGATTCCTCTGTTCGAATGTGGGTCTGGACGGGTCACTCTAGGAACCGCTGTTCTCCTTAACTCCGCTCCCTTCCCCCAGGCATCCAGCGACCCTCTGACCTCCGACCTCTGGCTTCATTCCCAAAGCTCACCCATCTCAACCTGCGAGGCAATCCTCTCTGCCAAGTCCCGGGTGTCCAATCAGAGCTTGCCGTACTGTTGCCCAGTGTGGCAACCATTCTCACCTGATTGGCTGGAGGAGACCCACTTCAAGCTGATCCTTCCCCCACAATGCACTGCCACCTTTAATTTATTGGAATGAAGAAATAAAAAAAAACAGTCGAGAGGAATTTATTGGAATGAAGAAATAAAAACAATCGAGAAGAGAAGCGGGCATGTCTGTTCTTTCATGTTTAAAGGAGCAGCAGTGGCGTAGGAGGTTAAGATCTCGTGCATCTAATCTGGAGGAACCGGGTTTGATTCCCAGCTCTGCAGCCTGAGCTGTGGAGGCTTATCTGGGGAATTCAGATTAGCCTGTACACTCCCACACACGCCAGCTGGGTGACCTTGGGCTAGTCACAGCTTCTCGGAGCTCTCTTAGCCTCACCTACCTCACAGGGTGTTTGTTGTGAGGGGGGAAGGGCAAGGAGATTGTCAGCCCCTTTGAGTCTCCTGCAGGAGAGAAAGGGGGGATATAAATCCAAACTCTTCTTCTTCTTCTTCTTTATGAAAACACCGTCCACTGAACCACACTCAGGTATCCCAGTGGGCTCTTCCCACATTCCTCAGGTATATTGTGTCTTTCGGCATGAGTGAAATGCAAGACAAGGTGGGCATAGCCATGTAGCTCCAGATACGAGATGTATTTCCGCACGTAGAAGGATACCTGATCTCATGAGGGCAGCATGCAGGCTTCTGTAGCCCTTTTTGATCTGATTCTTATGTTGTGATTGAAACTCCTCCCTCAAACCATTGTGACACACGTCAAGTGGTTTATTGCCATACCTTGCTGGAGGGGGGAAAAGGTGGGGCAGAAGTTGCACCAATGCCTCAGAGGGAAACTGAGAAAGTTTCATAGAAAACTGAGCTATATGTGCTTCCACTGCTTTTCAGAACAGCGTCAAAAGGTTGGGGATTCCTGTCCTAGAGCAGGTGCACTCTAATCTGGAGAACCGGGTTTGATTCCCCACTCTGCCACTTGAGCTGTGGAGGCTTATCTGGGGAACCAGATTAGCTTGTGCACTCCAACACATGCCAGTTGGGTGACCTTGGGCTAGTCACAGTTCTTTGGAGCTCTCTCAGCCCCACCCACCTCCCAGGGTATTTGTTGTGGGGTGGGGCAGAGGGAAGGGAAAGGAGATTGTCAGCCCCTTTGAGTCTCCTTACAGGAGAGAAAGGGGGATATAAATCTTGTGTGGAAAAGTAACAGAGAGCCAGTGTGGTGCAGTGGTTAGAGAGGGATCCGGGAAACTGAGGTTCAAATTCCCACCCATGCCATGGAAGTTTGCTGTTAGTTTTTGCATTCCAACACATGCCAGTTGGGTGACCTTGGGCTAGTCACAGTTTTTCGGAGCTCTCCCAGCCCCACCTACCTCACAGGGTGTTTGTTGTGGGTGCTGGGGGGGAAGGGAAAGGAGATTGTAAGCCCCTTTGAGTTTCCTTACAGGAGAGAAGGGGGGGGGGATATAAATCCAGACTCTTCTTCTATAACATATAGCATTACGCTTTTCAAAGGTCCTTTCCCTTTCTAAACCCCTCCCCCCCATGCCCAGGTTCCGTCCCCCGATCTCTAGGAACGGAGTTGGCAACCCTACAGATCAAAATGCTAAAATAAACCCGCTGCCACCACCTTGGTCCGTGCATCCTCACTTGTCGTAACACAGGCCTGACTTTGTGAGCCAAAGGAATATGCTGTAACTTGCCAATTCCTGGGAGGGTGCAGCATCTGACTGACAGGCCCGCTTGGCTCCAATTGCACATTCCTGATTTGCACAGAGCCTGAGTTGCCCTATCAGTGGCACCCAGATATTGCTCCAGATTGCTTTCCTTATTTGTGTCTCTTGCTTCACCGTCCTGCCATGGGAACCCTGGGCCAGCCGCCCACACCCAGCCGCTAGACACGGGGTTTGCCTCATCCCTTCTGCAACGGAGTTTCCTAAGGAATCGTTGTGACATCACGTTTCAGTGCATCACCGAAGCTCCGCTGACGTCAGCTGGGAGCTTCCCGGGTCTCTGTTGCTTCTAGTGTTTAAACTGCAATGTTTATTTTTAATTATTTTATTTGTATCCCGCCTTTTCCCCACAGGGCTCAGGGCTGGTCACAATATAAAACTTTTAACAA
Organism: Sphaerodactylus townsendi; assembly: GCF_021028975.2. NCBI lineage: Eukaryota > Metazoa > Chordata > Lepidosauria > Squamata > Sphaerodactylidae > Sphaerodactylus > Sphaerodactylus townsendi. The sequence continues at coordinate 9,697 of NW_025950703.1, forward strand.
TCAATTAACTTTTTAAAATTCACTATAAAAACAATTAAAACCAATTTAAATACAATATTAAGCGCCCAACTAATAAATTAAAACAGATGGCAATTAAACCCCTTTCCATATTTCCCCCCGCTTCCTCCCCCCCAATTGTTTATTTGTTTGTTTACTTAACAAACCGACCAGCTACTTTTCAAAGGGAAAAAGGTGCCAACGCGGCACATGTTTTTAATTGAAATTAACAATATAAAATCCAAACTACAAGGGGGGGGGGGTTAGCAGAGCAAAGAAAACATTGGAAAAAGAATATTTATTTATTTCTCTATTTATTTGATAGATTTCTATCCTGCCCTTCGCATACCTCTAAAAATGCCTCCAACATTACAATAAAAACATCATAATAACATATATAATCTCCTAGAAACATGTCTAAAAGCAATTAGTCAGTGCCCCAAAACCCACCTTCTCCCACACCCCTGCAGGTGCGAGCAGAGCCGTACCGGCAGAAAATGGCGCCCAGGACCCCACCTGCCTCAAGTCAAGGGGCTCACCATGTCCATACCTGCCAGAGGCCCCTTCCGCACACGCAAAATAATGCATTTTCAAACCACTTTCACAACTGTTTGTAAGTGGATTTTGCTATTCCGCACAGCTTTAAAGAGCACTGAAAGCAGTTTGAAAGTGCATTATTCTGCATGCGCAGAATGAGCCAGAGAAACAATGGGCAGGCTCCCGGCTTTTGACCATGGCTTGATCACATGGGGAGTGCGATTTTGCCCCCCCCCCCCCACATGATCAAATGGGTGGCGCCTGTGGACATGTGACCCCGAATGTCCCTCTGGCAGGTACGCCCCTGAGTGCAGGTGAAGGGCAAGTTCCAAACAAGGCAGCGACCTGGGGTGCAGATGGCATCAATTGGTCAAACGCCCGGGGAAAAATGACGGTCTTAACTGGGCGCAGAAAGAAGAAGAAGAAGAAGAAGAAGAAGAAGAAGAAGAAGAAGAAGAAGAAGAAGAAGAAGAGGAAGAAGAAGAAGGAGAAGAAGAAGAAGAAGAAGGAGAAGAAGAAGAAGAAGAAGAAGAAGAAGAAGAAGGAGGAGGAGGAGGAGGAGGAGGAGGAGGAGGAGGAGGAGGAGAAGAAGAAGAAGAAGAAGAAGAAGAAGAAGAAGAAGAAGAAGAAGAAGAAGAAGAAGAAGAAGAAGAAGAAGAAGAAGAAGAAGAAGAAGAGTTTGGATTTATATCCCCCCTTTCTCTCCTGCAGGAGACTCAAAGGGGCTGACAAACTCCTTGCCCTTCCCCCCTCACCACAAACACCCTGGGAGGTAGGTGGGGCTGAGAGAGCTCCGAGAAGCTGTGACTAGCCCAAGGTCACCCAGCTGGCGTGTGTGGGAGTGCACAGGCTAATCTGAATTCCCCAGATCAGCCTCCACAGCTCAGGCGGCAGAGCAGGGAATCAAACCCGGTTCCTCCAGATTAGATACACGAGCTCTTAACCTCCTACGCCATGTATAATGTTGGTGCTTATCAGACTGCTAATGAGAGGGCATTGCATGAAGTTGGACGTCTGCACAACCCCCCCCCTCCCACCTTAGAGGGGGAAGGGGCTGTTAGCAGGGCTACCCACCCCCCACCCCATGACCTCAGCACCCAGGCCTTTATATATGGCTTGCACCCAGTACCAATCCATCAGTGGCATTTTGCTCCAGTCCCCATTTCCACCCAGGGTTCATGGGCATCATCCCCCGGAGCACGTGGCTTTCGTAGGTGACACCCCGCAGCCTTCAGCGTGGCTCCTCGAGGCACGAGCCCAAAGAAACAAGACGGTTGCTACGCCGGTTAGAATTGCCCTTCTCCAAAAGACAGCTCAAGTTCAGCAATCTGAAACAGGCTGGGCTACTTGCTGTGTCTCTGGGGTTGCCAGCTTCCAGGTGCGGCCTGGCGAATTTCCCAGAATTCCAGCTCACCTCCAGCTCACAGAGATCCGATCCCCTGGCAAATACGGCCCCTTCCGCACACGCAGAATAATGCGTTTTTCAAACCGCTTTCACAACGGTTTGCAAGTGGATTTTGCTCTTCCGCACTAGCTTCAAAGAGCATTGAAAGCAGTGCATTATTCTGCATGTGCGGAATGAGCCTATATGTCTGCTCGGGAGGGTGTATGACATTATACCCTGCTCAAGTCCTTCACCCTCACCAAACCTCACCTTTTCTGCCCCCAAGAGGACCAGCCTCTGCAGTTTGGAGAGGAGCTGGAACGCCAGAAAAAGTCCAGGCTCCGCTCGGAGGCTGGTAGCCCTAACCTCGAACGCCCCTCTTGATTTCCTTGTGTGCCAGAATCCCAGCCTCTGCTTTCTCCGCTCAAAACTCCCTGATCCGTGGAGGTTTCAAGCCTCATCCCATCCTCCGGTTACCCTACCGGTCCATCCAGCTGATTAATTCCCCAGTCAGTTCATCTCACCTTGGGTGGAGCTGCCTGGGGTGTATTTCGCAGAACAGCCATCACCGTGTTTTGTTTTGTTTTGTTTTTAATTTCCTCTCCGTCTCCTTTCTTCTTCCTCCCATTCTTAGCAATCAACCCTATTGCCTGTCACGATCGAACAGGCCGGGACTCGTCCCAAACGATACTACGCTTTCCTGGGGATGCTCCGCTTTGCTTCCCCAGGTCTGTTTGGTTAGGAATGGCTGGAATGGGGCGGAGACCGGTCGATAACCTGGATTCCACAGGCAGGTTGGCCTTCCTTTCTTTGGATGGTGCCGTCAGCTTCCAGTGCAGCCTGGGCACTCCCCGAATGATGGTTGGTCTCCGGGCAACACAAATCAATTCCACTGGGGGAAAAAAGACTTCTTTGAAAAGTGGGGTTGCATCACTGCGGAGGATTCTGACCTCCCCTTTCTTCCTTCATCCTTTATTGGCTTTTCAATAATACGCAATAAACAAGATCACAATGAAAACTCACAGTCGTCCGCTTTCTAGCTTTAACAACCTCTGCAAAGGACTTAGCAATTGTCACAGGCTCATTCCGCACATCCAGAATAATGCACTTTCAAACTGCTTTCAGTGCTCTTTGAAGCTGTGCGGAATAGCAAAATCCACTTGCAAACCGTTGTGAAAGTGGTTTGAAAATGCATTATTTTGCATGTGCGGAAGGGGCCACAGTAATCTCTGGAGTAAGTTCCTTTAACAAAAATTGGATAATACTATCCTTGCTGGTGAGATCTTTGGAATTAAGTCAGGGAAGGAGAAAAGTACTGCACGGAACGATATGATCGATGAGAGCCAACGTGGTGTAGTGGTTAAGAGCAGGTGGATTCTAATCTGGAGAACCGGGTTTGATTCCCCGCTCCTCCACCTGAGTGGCGGAGGCTCATCTGGTGAACCAGATGTGTTTCCACACTCCTACAGTCACCTTGGCCTAGTCACAGTTCTTGCAGAACTCTCTCAGCCCCATTTACCTCACAAGATGTCTGTTGTGGGGAGAGGAAGGGAAAGGAGCTTGTAGGCCACCTTGAGTTTCCTTACAGGAGAGAAAGGTGAGGTATAAATCCAA